>NW_012130080.1:2741997-2761920 GCF_000143395.1 Atta cephalotes | reverse complement strand
TATATATATAGGAAAGGATTTTCTTGAAGTATCATAAATATGTATTTAGCTACATACAAATTTGAAAATAATTTTCTTGAAATATCAAAATAATTATATAGGACGCTCCAGCATGATGATTGATGTGCAAAAAGTTTTGTCATTCTAGCAATCAACTTGAGATTCTAATTCTGTATAATTATTTTGATGATGTAACAAAATTATTTTCAGATCAATATCTACATTTTTAGATATTTCAGCAAAATCATTCTTTTGTGAATTCTCAAATATAAGATCAATTAGGAATGTTTTCTATTTTGTAAGTCGACAGTTACAAACGTTATTTTGTCTTTCTTGATGTGAGTAACAAGAACAGAACGATACTGTATCGATTTATGTCATTAAAATGAAAGCATGTTTTCAACCATGTCTTTAATCGAAAAGGTAATAATAGCGATAATTCGTATAAAGTCATTGTTATGACTGCATCTTATATCTTTAATACTTATTCAAAATGGCAGTAATGACACTAATTATGCATACCTTTTGAACAAAATTATTAACCTATCGACAAAACAGCATTATAACTTTATGTCGAAGTGTAAATTACTGATTGGAAACACAAGTAACTCAATTGTCAATACGTCTGCGATACATTATAAATATAATATAATTTTATGTCGATGTGTATTAATTAACGATTGGAAACACAAGTAAATTAACTTAATTATACATTCTTGATATATCATTATAAATATAATGATCATTATGAATATAAATTAAAAACCTATGAATATAAATTGAATGTATAAATTGAATATAAAAACATTTTGATGGCAATATTTGAAATAATAACTTGCGATTTAGACATCGCTTCATGTTCTTATCTTCATTATACAATCAAGGAGGACGATATTTGGCAGTTTATTGTCGTGATTTATGGGAAAAGAATCGACAGGCAAAAGCTATAAAGAATATATTATTCTTACATTCCTAACACAGATAACGTCTCCAGGATATGTCGATATTTTATCGATAGCACAATAATATAGCGAAATTATCCGGGGATGGCATTAGCGTAGCATTGTCGTAACAAAATATCCGAGTAGCATTATCGACCTAACATTGTAGAAGTAATAAGTAATAAGTCGTCGGGGAATAGGCAAGAATAATCATGGACTAAGTGGAAAATGGCGTCACGAAGGAGTTATACACGGAGCTCGAGAAGGAACGAGCGAGAAGAGGAAGAGGAGGAGGAAGACGAGAAGCGACCAGCGGAGGAATAGGACTGAAGGAGAAGAAAGAGAAGGGGCAGAGGAAGTGAAGCGAATTAGCGAAGGTATACGACCGAAAAGGAGGCCACGATCGTTCGAGTAAACAAGTGTCTTGGCCGCGACTCGAGAGACCAGTTCCACCTTCCTTCTTCTCCTCCTCCTTCTCCTCCTTCTCGTCTTTCTTCTCCTTGTCTTTTCTCCAAGTCCTGTCGCTGTGGCCTTTAACGCGTATGCGAGAGGTAATCGGCTCCAGAATTACAAACGTTACCATTCTGGATATCGCGATAGCCGATGATCGCGATGCAGAATTGTCGCAACAAATGGAATGGATATGCGAGGCAAAGTCGGAGGCTACTTCTTGTCAAAGAAGCCACTCGTGCGAAGCCACAAAGCAGCAAATTCGGTAGTTCTCGAAATCATGGTACTTCACCGAGAGAACGGTGTGACAAAGCTTCTATTGTCTGGACGCGAAAAATTGTATAAATCAGGCTTGTCACAAAACTGGAAATCAGGGAATTGTCCGAGAATTTTGAAAATCCTTAACTTTAAAGAAATTTAATGTATATCACACAATTTTGAAATACTACTTAATAATTAAATATGCGAGTCAGCAACATTAATAATAATTTACATCGCTATATTAAATTGACTTCTAAACAAAATATTTAATTTCCAAAGGACGAAAATACAAAAAAAATTTCGAAATATTCAAAAGACATTTCAAAATATTATTAAAAGTTGGTGAAAATTACAAAATTTTGTCTGGAAATCAGGAAAAAATTATGAAATTTTAAGATAAGAACTTGTAACAACTAGATTTCATGTATTTCTTTTATCCTCGCTACATTATGCTTGCTCAAAAGAAAAAAGATTCGCGCTAGGACATAGTATATTTGCTAAAAAGATTTTTTCAACCGAGATTTGAATTTTATAAAATACAATGACTCAACGCGCTGATAGTATGACAACCGCGAATGCAAAAATCGCAATGTGATTCATCTAACAGCTGCTATGAATTCAAGATTGAAGCGGTAAATCAAAACATCTAGTGATTATTTATGCAATATTGCATCACAGAGCGATAGTAAGAAACAGCTTGCTGTGATTTACGATATTTATAAAGTTATTCGCGGCTTTCTTTAATGTATATAATAAGCGGACTTTTTCAATAGATAATACTCGAGCTTTTCTTTCGGTCCAGTAACATATGAGGGAATATATATTTAACGGTTAGTTAATAATCGACCCGCTCTTAACCCCCGTTACACGTTACAATCCAGGATTGAGTCCTGCCGAGGTCATGCAGGGAGGATTATAGAATTGAATCATTATCCGGCTAATGAAAGTTTTCATTCGCAGTAACCTCAGTATGAAAAACAGATGAAAAAACGAAAAGTCCGAGCTATACGCGGTTACATTTCGCTTCTTGATCCTTTGTGGCAAACATGATATCTCTTTGTCTCTTTTTCTCTCTTTCTTCCTCTCTCTTTCTCTCTCTTATTGTATATCAACTTTGCGCATGTTATTAAGTATTCTGTTTTCCAATTTTAATTTTTTTCTATTTTTCTATTTTGTTTTCTTTATCTTTATTTTTTTTTATAATTTTATTGTATGTATTTGCTTTCAATTATTCTTATTTTGTTGCTCAATAAGATATTGTTTTTAGCGCTCGAGAGAGAATTCGATTCTAGAGCGTTTAATAATTAACGATTTCTCTCTCTCTCTCTTCTTTCTCTCTCTCTCTCTCTCTCTCTCTCTCTCAAGATCAAGGCTTCGTGATATTAGCGTGATTACCGCATAAGAAAATAATCTGGGTTAGTGCGAAGCATGTGTACATATCACGCGCGTGAAAACGATGTGTATGTGATGCGTGCATGTATGATGTGCGTGTATGTGTTACAGGTTGTACATGTGGTTTCGCGGTAGACATATGCTGCGTGTGTGTGTGTGTGTGTGTGTGTGTATATGCGTTACATACGGCCATCCGAATGCCGATACCGCTCGATCAGATTGAACGGCCAGCCGATCGAGCCGAGTCTCGGCCATGTGAGTCAGTAAGACGTTTGCTCCGCATGCCACACCCGCAACGCATTGTGTGGATTCCGTTTGTCGTGCCACACGATGCAACGAGCGACGTGTTCTTTAAGATTTCAATGCCAATTTTTCCTGCAAGGTGAACAATCACTTTGCGATAAAATGCTTCTTGATAGTTTTCCATTTTTTTAAATTTGTCTTGAATTTTTGAAAGAACTGAAAGATATTTTTTTCGCGAAATCAATTTTAGCGCTTTTACGCTCATTCATATAATTCTTCAATGATAGTAAATAATAATAATAATAATAATAATAATAATAATAATAAATTCATATCATTATAAATAAAGTAACGAGAATATAAATAAATGGAAAGAATTTTATTTTTTTTTTCAATTTTAATTATTGTTTTTTTAATAAAAATTATATCGAAATTTAGAAGAAATTCGAAGAAATTAGATAAGAATCATAAATTATAAACGAATAATATCTAATAAATATTTTCTTACCTACTTAAAAATCCATTAGCAAAAAATAAAGGAATTTATTATAAACTCGATATTAGTATCGAGCATTAGTTTCATATCTTGCATGTTATCGTCAGGAATGAAATGTTCTACGGCAGAAAAATCTTAGATTGCTCGTAGCTACTAGACATTAACTAATTTTATATCTACATATATTACAAGAAGTTTAATAATAAAATACCGGCTTTGAGCTTAAGCGAGAAATTATCGCTCGGTGTATTAAAACCACATAATATAGGCTGGCACGACAGGATTTTAGTCGTTTACGATAAAACAAGCAGGTGATATTTATCTCGGCAGTCAATCTAATGATCTAATTAATTGCCTTGATACCCGAGACACTACCGTGTCTCCCGACTACCGTGAGAATTTCCCGTCGTGCGCATTACTTTCAAGATCAATGCAAACATTTTCTAGAATTAACGTTCTTATTCGACATTTCTTTCCTCGGTAGAGGAAGAGATATTAAGATATTATAATTTTTTATGTGTGAAATATGCGCGGCAAGAATGATTCTGCTGAAATGTTTAAAAATTTTGCTAGATATATATCTCGAAATAATGTAAAAAATTTTGTTGAACTGTTAGAAATATGTCTATTAAGATCTATTACATTTTTTGTTCAGTATGTAATTAAATTTTTAGATACTTCAGCACAATTGTTCTTCCCGTATAACTATAAAATTCCATCCACCCTATAATCGACATTATTCAAGCGGCGTCTACAAGAGATTTAAGATGTAAAATTTAAGTTTTAAACCTCAAGCCAGAAGAAATTGACCAATTATAGTCGAATGTCAGGAGAATAATCGTGATTGGATAATTTCTTACGGCTTAAGGTTTAAAGTTTAAGTTTTACATCTTAAAATCTTGATGTCGCTTTACATAGACGTTTATATAGACGCTTTATATAAATTCTGATGATATTGGAACATCACGGGAATCTAATCGCGAGTTCGTACACGCACGTGTGCGTGCAATTTCACGTGTCGCGTATATACATATATACAGCGGAGAACGGTCAAGGCCACGATATATGTCGATGTTCGCTGCGTAGAATCGCGAGAAAGCAGTTCCTCGATATTTTCCGATCACCTCGGTCTCTAGACTTGACCTTCGCTTCATCGTGTTTGCCGTTGAAGAAATCACCGGTGCAGCGACGAACGAACACGCACCCTGCGAGAAGTGAAGGGCCGATTATATATAAGCATAGCAAATTTGTTCGCCATTAATTGACGAATAAATCATTCGCCAACTGATAAATAGGATCATTATTTCCGATCGATATTAGTTCTGACGTTAATTGCGATTTATGTCGATAAGATTTCAATGTTAATACTAGCCTTACTACCGTTTCTGATCTGCGTTACTCAGTCATGAATGCAACCAATGGTACCGCGAATTCTTAGTAAGAAATTGTCTTCCTGGTTTCTTATCTTTCTCGCACAATCTTACAAAATTGTCCCGCGAACTCATCCGTCGACGAGACCCGGGTCACGCTAAATTACGGTAAATGTGCACGTTTAAATAACGCATGTAGACGCGATTGTCGTTTGTCTCGCTATTGTCGTTTTTAATTACTGTCGTCGCGTCTTTTGGTCTAAGCTACCCACTGTACTCGTGCGATGAAAGCTGAAATTAAAGTTACCAAAGGAAGATTTCTTCCCCAGTGTGAACCACGTGAGAATATGCGTGCGGACGAAAAATAGCAGAGAGCTGACGCTGTCGTGACTATACGCTGGCTTTATCCTACCTTGCCGAGTTACGCGAGCAGAGCAACAACCGATGGCAGAACTAGAATTACGTTCTAGGCAACGATGAACTTGGCCCAAGAAACGGGAATGAAATTACTGCTATTGCGCGCTCCCGCGCTTTTTGTCGGACGACGCACTGCTCGACGGCTGTTTTATAACGTTTCTTACATTACAATAGACCATTCAGCCAACCGGGAACTTTATATCTAACAGTGGCATAATGTATTCAATAAGACATGTAATGCTGATTTTTCAGCGATATATTGTATTATAGTATTTTATATTGTATACATAATATATAAAACGTCTTGTTTTAAAGATTATTTAATTAAATTATTAAATAATATTAAATTTTGCGCATTTTTATTTTTAATTAGTAGTGATTAAGAAACATTTTTATGATATAATTATCATATGTGTGTATATAAAAAGACACATATATTCTATATTTGTTGTATTTTATATTAAGAATGAATGCGTATATAATATTATTTAAAAATTGTACTCAATCTTCATAAAGATAATTATTTTGTTAGTCAATGCCAAAATTTTTATGTATTTTCTGTTTTCTTCTTTTAAATGTTTTCTTTTAAATTATCATTTGTTAGATATAAAGAACTAATATCCTCAGATTAATTTCTAACGAGAAAAAATTCGCATTGAAAACAATCTTTTCACAATTACACTTTTGGAGAAAAACGATCATTCTTTATGTTTGACAAAAGTAAGTTTGCGTAATTGACCTATATTTTTCTAAAATCATATTTTATTCAGCATAAAAAAATGTGCAATACAATTAAAGTATTTATTTTAAATCTTTATTCTTTCATCACAAGTATAACTATGATTTATTTTTTGCAATACGATTACTTCTTTTTTTCTTGATACATCTAGACTTTAAAAACTAGAAATATAAAGCTTAGATATAAATTTTGTTATGCTAAACCACTACCTGATAGATTTTTACGACTTTGTTCTGCAATTATCGTCATAATGTGACAAACCGAAATACGAATTTCAACGAAAATAAACATCTCAAGCTAAACATTATAATACTCGAATAATATTCGAGTTACATAGAAAATATTATATTCTATGCAATATATTTTTTATATTTATAATGTTAATCTGTTGCAATATTAATTATTATAATTATATCAATTACAAAATGTTAAGCATTAGTATAATTGATGAATTGCGAAATCGAATCATGCAGAGTATTTGTGACACATTTTGTCTCTTTAAAATCACAGTTATTATTAAAAATAGTTGATAAAAGGCCGTTTAATAAAAGATCGTTAAAGCATACGATTAATTAAAGATCTGTTCCAAAAAGAACTTCTTGAAAATTCAGTTTTCATAGCTTGTCGTAAAAGTCATATTTGAATTATATGATAGCATTTTTTTCGTTCGTGCTTATGACATATCTTTTGTTTATGATTTCAAGCCGGATATTGCAAAAACAGTAAAACTTTGCTACAGTCTAAGAAAATTCGAAGGGTCGTATAATACAGCAAATTAAGTCTAGATTAGCTGAGATTGCGGCTAATAACTTTCTTCGAAAGCTACTGGCTCGTTGAAGAAAACTCGAGGTAGCTGTTGTGGCTGCTGCTGGAGGGAACCTGGCAGGGTACCGGCGAGGCCAAGCGAGGTGAGGCGAGGTGAGGCGAGGCGAGGCGAGGCGAGGCGAAGCGAAGCGAAGGAAGCGAACGAAGCGGCGCTGGATACAAGAGCGTTGTTAGGTCATTGACTGCCGGTGGCCGCCGATCTGCGAGTATCCAAGGACAGCCGCTCCGACGCTCACGACGTCTCTTTCTCCTTTCCTCTCTGTCTCCCTGCATCTTCTTCTCTTTCTCCCGCCTCCTGCCTCTCCTCTTCTTCTCTTCGACCATCTCCTCTTCACGATCCTCACTCTCTTTGCCACTTTTAAAAGTCCGTCGTCTCGGCTATCTGTCTTAACAGCGAATCGAAAGGATATCCTTTATTCACTGTACCGGCGAATCGCCAATTAATTCGTTTATTATCCATCTTTGTCAGAATACGCCGTTTGGCGATGCAACGCCTGGCGATCGTTAGCCGCTTATTATATTTGCAAATCGGGGAAGTAACTATAACGCGACTATTTTTTGTAGAGATTTTGCGATAACGTTGACATGTTGTACATACTTGTAACTCTTGCATGGTGTCGTGCATTTGTCACGCTGGTTTCTTCATCCTTGGATTAAGCGAGACGCGAGCAAGCACGATGATTTTACGTTTTCCTATGTTTCGAAGTAATCGGATTATCGCAGAAAATATTGCTATAAATTACGTTGAATGTTTTCTTCACCCAGCAAACTTAAAAATTATATACTTTCCTTACATTACGTTACGGAACTTATTTTATTATATATAAACAAAGAAAAATTATATAGGTAGATATATGCTACACACATTCTATTCCATAATATATCCAGGTCATGGGAAAAGGACCACAATGGAAGGTTTGTAGGATTTCGCGGTTGCCTCCTTTCGTGCGACACGCATTTCCGTTTCGCGCATTATCGATGCGGTCTAATCCGGTAGAATACAAAATGCTGAGATTCACCAAAGCACTCTACATTAAATCCGAATGATATCGAATGCAATGCAATTTCAGTGTCCACGAAAAGACCTCGTTAAGTACTTGGCTTGTTATTGAGTTTTTTTAACTTTTCCCATTACTGTTTCAGTGAAATATCTTCTTTTTATTAGAATGAACTTATATTTGTTTTTAGGATTGTATGTATCATTCTGATTTTTTCATGCGTGTGTGTTGGAGTCTCTTTTTGCATCGCAAGTTTCAGTGCAAGTTCTATTTGCATTCGCTATTTTGGCATTGTAGCCAAAAGTGAAAATATATTTTCTTTGTTCTTCTTTTCTTTGTTCTTTAGAAGTAAAGTGCCAGATTTGCGAAATTAGCACATCATAATTTTGATTTTTTAATATAAAAAAATGTGAAATTTTTTTTATTTTTATAAAGAACAGTACAAAAAGATGAGGTATCAACTTCACACATCCTCCTTTCTTTATATCATAGCTTATTGATAATGTTCATTTATGAGCACATTAACATTTAAATATCGCTGCAGGTTTTTTCACAGCATGTCAGATTTCTGTTTATAAAACAACTCTCTTGAATAGGATAAATCGAATTCACATCAATTCGTACAATTTCGCAAAAGGGAAAAATTCTCTCGTCGTGTGAGACTCTTTTCATGTCGGAAACCGGATGAAAAGGGCCACGCTGGATAGGGGTATCTTCGGTGTTGAAAAACCATTGGATCGGTTCGTGAATATTGAATGGGTTCATTTTCTGAACCATGAGTTTAAGTTTTCTATAGGGTCGATCCTTAGGCAAAAGAATTAGATCAATATCGTGAGAACGAAATGTTCGTAACAACTGTAGAGACATAGAGATCTGGTTATAGGTCACAGATAATCTTTTTATTTTGACACCATGCGCATTCTCTACAAAACATCAAAATACATTCTAATATGTTAGCTAATAATTATGTATACATAGTTGAATTATTTAATTATCCTATAAATATCATGGAATTTACTGACTCTGAAAAGTATACGATGATATCAGACTTCTTTTAGAATGTATTACCATATAAAAGTTAAGAATTCAACCGTGTAAAAAAACACTAATAATAAATCTTAATTAGAAGTTACCACGAAAAGAATAATTTTGTTGACGTATCTAAAAATTTAACTAGATATAAATCTGAAAATAATTTTGTTAGATTATCAAAATAATTATGTAGGACGCTCATCAAATTAATTGCTACATTGAAAAAAAAATATAGTCAATTTTAATAAATATTTAATTAATACTGTCAACTAAATATTTATTAAAGATATATTTATTTGATACAAGAAATATGTTGATTTAAAAATCATTTTTTTTACTGAATAAATATTTACTCACTGTAAGTAAATATTTAGTTGGCAGTATTGAACTAAATATTTATTAAAGTTAACTATATTTTTTTCTCAGTGTAGTAGAATATCAAAATTTTTTACAATATTGCTCAGCATGTTTGAGAATTCTATGTAATTATTTTGATAATTTTTTTTGAGACAAAATTATTTTCAAATTTATATCTCTCTAACTAAATTTCTAGATATTTCAACAAAATTATATTTTTCGTGTATTAATTTTGATACGATTGATACTAATTGATTGCACTATTGATAATCAAAAAATAAATTATAATATGTAAAGATGTTTTATTCTCTTGTATATAAACGTTCGAAATAAGTCATTTTTTTTCATGTTCGAAAAGAATCTTGCAAAAAAATAGTTCTTTTTGAGACATCCGACTTTCTTTTTATCTTTCCATGTGCCGGTAGTTATTCGTTATTTTATAAAAACTCTTTGACACTTTTTCATCCATTGAACTAAAATTTTTGGGAATCATATGTTTTTTTTCTTGATAAAGAAACAAGTCTGTAAAAAATAAAGTTTTTTTTATTGCTTTAACATACTCTCGGCAAGATAAATTAGTGATTCTGGAAAATTGCGTCACGGCCGGCATCGGACACAAGCTATCTTCCTTCTAACGGGATTTACTTTCGTCATTCGGAATTCCGTGGTCATCCGCGGATACGTCGCATGTATTTTTAGAAACGCGAGCATGATGTCCTCTCCGCTGTGGAGATCATGTATTTTTTCTATCGTTTCACGAATACTCGCGAATTTCGCTTCTAATTAGCAATAGCTTCGTTCAAATCAACTAACATTCCATGACTGTTAGAATAGAAAAATTAAGATCGATATATTTTCACATTTCCATGCTACAAAATGTTTAGAAAATTATCTCTAAATTTCTTGGAGTAAAATCTCACTCCAAAAGAGTTAAAATGCCAATATTGAGAAAGAATGAAAAATTTGCTCTTAAGGATGAAAGTATTTTAACTCTTTTTCTTTTAATGAGATATCACTGCAAGAAATTTAAAGAATATATAGATATATGAATATATAGATATGTAACATAAATATGAAGATGTTCATTATATTTTATCATTTATTAACGATTACATATTTCTAATATATTTATACTTTAACACATACACACACAACAAAGTGTAGAAAATATCTTTTTTCACGATAATATTTTCACGATGATAATATGTTACATTTACGTTAAATCATTACTCATAATGTGATCAAGTATTTTTGGATCTAAAGCGGGAAACTTTATTAAATGAGAATATATGGATATGAAGGTAAATATAATAAGAGTAATTTAATTTTTAAATATAATTATTTTTTTATATTTATTACGAAATTATTTGCTTTAATAAGCAAGACAAGAATCGTTAAGAAATAAAATTCTTGGAAGTTAAAATCAAAATTAATTTTTGTTATTAATATTGTTTTTAAAATACAAACTCTAAAGTTGAGTTTTTCCACTGATCACACTTTGTTTATTGCACAGAAAATTCAACGTTACATTACTTTCTAGAAGTGATAATATATAATCTATGATTTTACAATTTAACAAAATTTATAAAATATTTTTTGTGAAACATAAAAAAGAAAGCACTTTTATTCCTTTCGATCAGTTATTATATCAAAATTTATTCCAAATTAATACTGCAAAATTTTAATGGTTTAAAATATTAAAATTTATTTTATGGAAAACTTTTTTTCTTGAATTGTATCGTTGTAACAATAGCGATATGTACAAAGTCACGCGCATGTATAAATCGATAAAAGAGATAATGTAAAGAATTAACTCGAAAGATGTCCGCAATGTTTATATTACGGAAAATATGTACAGAGCGGAAGACACTAAAGGGGTGAGCTCGAAACGTACTTCCTTTTCCTTTTCTAGTTCCGTCGAAAGTTTTCCCACAAGCTGCGCCGACGGGATATGAAACAGAAATATCGAATGTACGGTAAGGTGCTACTCAGCGCACTACAGGATACGTTTGGGGATGTATCGACCCACCTGTCCGTTTCTCCCACGCTTCTGAGGGATGATGGACCGATGGGTGGATGGATGGTCTCTAATATGAGCGCATAAGAATCTATAGAGGGATAGCGAAAAATAGATCCGCCGTCCTCGCCCGGCTTTTTCCACCTGCGAGCTTCCCTTTCTCTTTCATCGGTTTAGGACAAAGAAAAATAGCGTCGCGAAGAGAGGAAACCATTTCACTGTTCTCGCGAGAGAACCGGAATTGATTGAATTTCGATCAGTCCCCTTCTTACTCCGGCATCTCTCTTTGTCGAGCAAACATTTACCATATACATATACAGGAAATAATCATATTCATTAACGTATTTTTTTTTAAGAAAATATTGCATTACTTGGAATTATGATTGATATCATTATTGATAGTGCAGACAAAATAAAAATAATTTTAAATATAAAATATCTAAATCGCTCAGTACACACTTATATAAGAAGTACAAATCATAAGTTTTCTATTTATTTTCCTAGATGAAGTTTCTATTTGTAAAAATAATGCCAGATATATATTTATATATAAAATTCTTCGCTTGGAAAAAATGATTTAAAAATATTTAAAAAGCTAGATACAGATCTGAAAATAATTTTGTGAGATTATTAAGATAATATGATTTGCTTAAATGTCAAAATTTTTTTGTAACATTATTTAATAATGAATTTTTGACATAATTATTTTTGACACTTATTATTTTGATAAATAATTTTGATTTTCCAACAAAATTATTTTCAGATACTTATTTAACTAAATTTTTAGACATTTTTAACAAAATCGTTCTTTCAATGGAGATAAAATTTAGTACATAACAATAAATTAACGTAAATTTTGATTTTTATGAAAGATTTCAGAAAAATATTTTTTTCTTGACCAATTTGACAGTCTCTTTTATAAAAGTGTATTTACAACCCTGTTAGACGATTTGGATTTACTGAAGCGTGATCTATATTCACAAGAGTGTCTCAGAAACGTAAAAAGGTTGCAGTAAGAGAGATCTGAGATCCTATTTTTCTTTGAAAAGTTATAAACGTGTCATTTTCCATTTTGTGACAATAAAACAAAGAATATGAACCCTTCATATTCTTTTACAGAAGCTTCGACCAATATCTGTTTATGTCAAATCCTAAACAAATATTGCTTTTTTCAGAAATATTTTTATGTTTCGTTTGCAGAACATTATACTGTTCGCCTTTCTTTACTTCTCTTTTTATGGAAGATAATAGTATAACATGGCGTTATTCCTAGACATCCTCCCCAGCACGATCGGCAGTTTCGGAGAATTATCTTTAACCCTTTCTATTTGAAAAAGAATTATGTAATGTTATAAAATAAGTGATCTTATTTTAAACTGTATTATGTTCTTGACATGTAGTGTTACAAAGAATTATTTGAAACTGTCACGTTAACTTTTTTATGTGCACTATTTTTGAAAGAGAAAGCAATTTCTAAACTCTTTGAAGTATTATTAAGAAATGATATTTGCAACGCCTATTACATTTCTCTAAATATTTATATCATATTCTCAACTTTTTCTAGTTAGAAAAATATTATCGATTATTAATTTATATTGTAACACGCAAGAATTTTACAAAGTCTAGACTTTGCACTTTTTTCACAATTTGTTTTTCCATGACCCGATGTTTTCCCGAAAAGATTTCATACAGATGTTCACAAACAAAAAAAAATGAGTATCTCACTTTTTGATGCTGTTTTCGGCTATTTTTTGCTAATAAAGTAATCGATTGCCGAATAATAAAAAGTAAAATAAATATAATTATATGTATTGTTACTCCAAATGTGATAATTTTTTAGTAATAAAATGTTTCTACTTTTGAAAAATACATGTAATAAAAAATTTTTAAACTGTTTACCAAGACTGCCTTCGAGCGCTATTATGTCTCATTTTAACTTCATTATTCATTAGATGTTACACAAGGATAAAATGATGCAATAGCTGATAGCACGCTTCTCGATCACAGCTAAAAAATACAACAAAAAATTGCAATACCAGTAATGTCGATACTCGTTAAGCTGGTCACACACATTCCAAGAAACTTGTCAAGTATGCATACGGATCAGTGACACTGGGGAATTCTGGGAATTGGTTGTTACAACTTAATTTTTTTTTAATACTTAAATAAATACGTCAACGATCGTCGAACATTATTATTATTTCTATACGAAAAAAATGATTTTGTTAAAATATTCAAAAATTTAGTTAGCTACAGATCTAATTAAATTATTTTCAGATCTAACTAAATTTTTAGCAAAACCATTCTTTCCGTTGCAAGATGTCAAGTTGTTAAAAAACTTTTCTGTTGTGTTTTGTTACAAAATCATGCAGATCCATGTTTTTCTTCGATGAAAATATCGAAGCATCTATTTCGAGTAATTAATAATTGGAAATAAGGAGGTTCTGAGAGTTTAAACTTTAAAGGAAAAAATATGATAGAGAATCATCCACCCTCCCCTCTTTTTAGCTCTTATAGCTTTTTTTTATTAAGATTTTTTATTAAGATTATTTTATTGTATTCTTTGTACTCTCAAAATACAATATTGTTTCATATCATTATAGTGACTTTTCTTGTAAAAATTAAAGAGATTATGTTTAAATTAATAAAAAGATTTTAACGATTAAAAGAATATTCGATGAAATCTTAGATTACTTCATAGATATACATTTTTATTACATTGTTATTTTAGAAAGCGAATATCACTTAAAAATTGAAGAAGAAAAAAAACTTTAGCTAACTCGATCATTTTTTATCATCTGGCTCGTTGTACTTGACATTTCAATTATTCAATTTATTTATTATCCGATCTGAATGGGGCTCGATAAATCAACTTGATAAGATCCAGGCCGAACGTCAGGTATCCCAAAATCTCACGTATGAAAAAAGAAATCTAAGTCTGTGTGCATCGGTCGCGTATACTGTCCATTCTAAAACGAAATCGCACATCGTGGCAATCGAGATCCGGCGATGGGGACTGGTTATCAAGAAGTACCGCCATGTTCGGCTGCGCAGAATGTATCCTTGATCGTTCTTTCGCTCGTCCTGCTTGGCCGCGGTTCACTGACATTCGCCGTAGAGCGTCAAGTCCGGTACACACTGTCAAGGTCCGCCGGTTTCTTCTCAATGGCGTCGGGGCTGTCACGCGATTTACCTACGGTAATCGACACGCCTCGCCGCGAAGGACGCCGCTTCTGTCCTTATGAGTATTACTCTGATGCGACTCCCTCGCCATTATCCCGCACGTTTGTAATTTCGAATGGACGCGCGCGTTAATTTTCGAGAAGTCCCGGCGGTGCGGAATACCACATTTATCTCAGAGGCGATTTGTCATTATCTGTTTCAAGATATCACTTTGGGAATGTTTTACTGTTTCATGTACGATGGTTGTAATTTTAGGCGAACGGAATAAATTGGTTTTATTAGTCGAATCTTATGTCGTTTCCTGTTCGCAATTGTGTACGTGTCACTGTCGAACAGAGAACATGGGCACCGGAAGATGAGTCGCGAAATCGGATGATACTTTAATTTTCTCGGCGTTCGCGGTCATAAAAAGAAATTCGAGAGACTCTTACAACTGGTCCCTTAAAGGAAAAAAAAATGGGGTTGAATAAATCACGACTATTCTTATTCTTCGGTAGCCATATGGCGCGTTTTTTTACGTCGCAAAAAAATCAAAGGAAAATTCAGGCACGTGAAAGGCCGATTATCCTGAAATTAATTTCGAGGCAGGGATCATCTTGATCCTACTATCTGACGCATAAATAATTCCATTAACATCTATATTGATTACCGATTACTCAATTCTCCAACGCTATGTTCATACTTACTATTTGAGTAGAAAATAAACCAGAATTCAGCCAATATAACTAACTTGAAATTTTGCACACAGAAAAATTTCATTTTGTTGTTAAGAAAAATGATTTCTCAATTTAATTTCTTCCTTTTAAATAATGGTTATCTTTAATAAAGAATATTTTCTTGATAATAATCTTGAAATATATTTATTAAGAATTTTAGAAACATTCATTATTATGTATTCAAAACGGGAATTTATATTCTTTTAAGGAAAATTATGAAATGATCGAAGAAGCGATTTTATGTAAGTCGAATAAATCAAATTTGTTTTACTTTAATAATCTTGATTGAATAAATTTTATGCTTGTGATGAACTTATAATAGATTTGAGGATATATGAATGTTTGAAATACTTGAAATAATTATTATTTGTATAGGTATGTATTTTTTTGTGTGAATAAAAATATGAATTCTTCATGGTTTTCACAAAATTATATAATAATTGATAAAGCAAAGCTCTTTAAAATCATAATCTTCAGTAGATTTTATTTGAATGAAACGATACGCTTTAAAATTCTTAGTCAAAATATATAATAAGTTACAATTATACCTCATTGACTGTTACATCATTTATATATGAAATCACACGCAAAAATACTATAAAAGTGAATATTATTTTTCAATAAAACTCTTAATTTAACTTAATTTTGTCAGATATAATAATAATATAATACAACAATATAGAATGTTTATGTTAATTTGTGGACTAAGGCTGTAATATACGGACTGTAATATCTATTGTTTGCAACTCATTGTCAGTTACTATTGTATAATACATGGTACAATATATTTTATTACTCATGGAAAAAAAAACACAGCTGAAAACTTCACTGATTCAGCAAATCTATAGTCGTAATATACAGTCAATTTTCTATTTTAAAATAGCAAAGTTGATAGCTGAATAATATTAGCGATTTGTTAAACCATCAAATCTTTTTAGTTATCGATGTTGAATTCGCGTAGTAAATTATAGGTTTTGCTGTATTATTCAATTAATTTTTTTCCGTGCTCCAATAACATAATTAATCATGAATATACGCGCGTGACATCTTACACAGTGCAAGATATTTATTTGGATCTTCCGCAATCTACGCGAGACTCAGTGATCGTTCTGATGAAATGAAGACTTCATCAGCTAAAACGGTGATGACTCGCGGAAGGGGAAAATTCATCAACGCATAGGTCCCGTTTCGGCGCGTCCTCGCGCGCCGCTTGCGCTTTCGTCGATGGCGTGCATTGGGACGTGTGCGTTTCAACAATGCCACGCTTTAAAACGTCCCGCACCCGTCGGCCAACGCATCGTTATTGTCCCGGGCTTATACGATCGGTACCGCAAGTACCAGAGACACGACTTACTTGGTTCACTTTTGCTGGTTAACGGTAAGCCCGTCAGGAGTCAGTGAGTCAACGAGTCAACGGGGGCGCGCGAGCCGGGCGAGCGAGATCCCCACGCACTTTGTCGATCCGATCGTCCGGGAATCGATCTCGCCTGGTGTGCATACGCGCATACAGCGCATACAGCGCATACAAGGTGTCCCAGAATCGCTGGAAATGCCCCTCTCCATCGTGACTTCCAATGGCCAATCCCAGCAAATGAATTCAAATGAATTGAAATGGATTCAGATTTTCAGAAATATTGATTCACGAATGTTAAAATGAATGCTTTTCAATTCTGAATGCATTTTTATTCATTTATAACAATTGCATGGAGCATATCTCTATGCCTTTCAATCTAAAAATAATATTAGCTTTTCTGTGCGCAACACCTACTTGTGAATACTGTTCAATTCAAAATTTTGAATAGCAAATGCAGTTTTTCAATTCAATTGCATCCAATTAAATCTAATTGAAACCAATTAAATCCAAAAAAAGTATTCGCTATTTGAAATACGCATTCGGAAAAAATTTCAATCCATTTTAATCCATTCTCAGTTGCTGGGATCTTATCTCGGCAAAATCTTTTATGTTTTACACACTGTTAGATATGAAAGAAGCAAATGGCAAACCTAATCCGTTCATTGTAAGTTAAATAATATTTTGTTATTTCTAACTTCCATGTGTGTGAAAACCAATTTATTTCTATGTTTAGTTTCAAAGTAAACATAAATCTTCCATATTAACGTATGCATTTAATAAATAATAAACTAAATCTCAGTCTAATTCAATACATTTTTTTCAGTTAAATTGTTTATCTCCATTATTTTAGTCAAATTAACAACATATTGGATAGAAGCAATGGCGATCTTTAGAAATGATTAAAAATAACTCAATTCGATATAAGTATAACTTGACCATGAATTCAATAGTGCATGACTGTCATCAGCAGTTGAAAAATTTGTGTTAAATTTAACATTTCATACGTCTTAAACGGTTCATTTATTTTTGTGTTAATTAAGCTGACTGTGTTAGAAAATAATACAAATATTATGTAAAAAAAATTAACACAAAAAAGGTAATATGGCAAATTAATGGCAAACTATATGTGTGTGTTTGTGCCTGGAAGCATATTTTCAAATAAAATTAATATTTATGTTAAATTAACATAAATTAACATATATTTTATTTATTTATTACAGAATTTACGTTTTAAAAAGCATTATTTTTGTTATTTGTTTTATTTGTTTACTTACTTGTAAACTATATTATTTTTACACTATAAAAAAATGTTGAATAACACAAAATAATTAAGTAATATATATATATATATATATATATATATGTTAAATTAACAATAAAATATGTTAAAAATTCGATACATATAATTTCAACTTGAATGGATCGTTTGCAGCTCAAATACAAAATATTTTTTACTGTGTACACATTATTCATGTGTGAATGACAGTCTTTGTTTCTGAGAACGTCATTCAATGCTGTTTTATAACAAGAAAAAAAAATTACAAAAAGAATATGTTTGTCCTGAAGATTTTTCATAATATTGAATATCATTCATGTGAATGATGAGATAGTCAATATAAGTAGATATAATTATATCTTATTGTACATTTCAGTAACAGAATTTTTTTAAAGCGCGACGTTCTGTTAAAAGTTCACTTAAAGATTGCATAATTTTAAAGTCTAAAGAGCTTTGCTTTATTAGTTACTAATTTTATGAAAACCATGAAGATTTTTTTCGGTTGAATTCAAATTACTTGAGGAAGCTGTAAAAGAATTACTGTTGATATCGAGACACCGTGTATGTGCACGTTCCCTCTCGCGAGCGTGACGCAATTCTTATGTATCTGCTTTCTTTCGAGTTTCTCAACTCACTCTTCATATTTTTTTTTGTTCTTTCTTTGTGTCAGTATAAATCTGGGAAAATCATTTATTCATACGCATCAGAGTTGATGAGGTAATTGTTAAAATAATCGTAATCTGATAATGAGAGAGTGTGTAGATGTAGCGGGCATCGTGTTTATACATTCAGCAAGAAACGTGCAATAAGTTATATATTTTACGCAAATAATTATTACAGTAACAGTACCTCATAATTATTTCAAGACCATTATTATTACTATCAGGTGTGAAAATAATAAATTATTTTTTTTTGTATATCGTAATTATAATTATAAAAACTTTGTTAAAAGATATTGGGATATATTTAAATGATGCGTATCTATTAGTTTTATGAACAAACAGGTAATTTTATTGAAGAAACTTTTGTAAAATTGATTGTTGTTCATAGCGTTTTTTTCATAGACGTTTTACGATACATTTTTCAAGATAAAAAACAGTAATAAATATTTTTACTACATCATTAGGAATTATTGCGACATAATATTTAAAGCTGTCGTGCCAAATACATGCAAATTAAAAGCATAAACAGTAACATAAAAATTTCAACGTAAGCTTTGTTTACGATTCGTTAAATCCTCATTTCATGTTTTCATCACATGTATAACGATAATCTCGAAAGTCCTAAAAATGAGATATTTCGCAGAATTTCCTATAAAACCAGCTCATGAAGTTTGTGAATCGTCGTTACATAAATGCGTTCGGATCCAATCATAACGCGTCTGATACAAGAATGCTGTTTTAACTGCGTACTATAGCTTGTTGGTGCCGAACCGTTCTCCATTTCGCCGCGCAGAATTTCTCACCGGGTTGTTCACTTTTCACCTCGGTCAACGGGTGCATATGTCCCGCATTGATGTGATCGCATCCGCTATCGCCGTAGAAGCTGAGTTACTTTCGATCTCGCGTGCTGATTCCATAATGATCGCATTGTCTTATTCGCGATCGATCACTATGTGATTGCCATGGAAAATCGAGAGAAAGAAAGAGAAAAGAAAAAAAAGAGAAAGTGGCTCCATGGATACGTTTATTCTGTCTGAAATTGTATGTAGATATATGTAATATTTTAAAAATGATATTGCATCGTACTAGATTCCAAGATTTTGCAGATAAGTTTCTAATAATGAATTTTTTGTATTGGAAAAATCAGTATATATTATATATATATATATATATATATATATATATATATATATA
>NW_012130080.1:2732301-2740016 GCF_000143395.1 Atta cephalotes | reverse complement strand
GTACGTATATAGTACTACACACACACACACACACACACACACACACACACACACACACACACACACACACACACACACACACACACACACACACACATCGAGAAACCGAAGCGGTTCTTTCTCGTGCTTACCGCTTCACACGACTGCATCATCGTAACCCTGACATTGTTACGTTATTAAGTATTCGTGCATACTGAATCATATTCTAATCATCAAAGATCTAGTTTGAAACTTGATCGCCAAGATACTTAATGTTATAACTTGTGACTGGACGCAATTGCATTAAAATTGAATCGCTTGATTTTATAATAATAATACTTTTAATTTTTATAGTTATCCTATTAAGTTAGGCGTGGCATGTGTTTTGTTTTTTCCCTCAAGCTTTATATTAAATAGCTTGAAACCGCAGTTTTAAAAAAAAAACAAAAAAAAACAATAAATCTTCCGTTTACGAGGAAAAAAACGTTTGAAGTATTACAACATTTAGTTGGATACAGATTTAAAAATATAATTTTATTTAACTATCAAAATAATTAGAAATCTTAAGCATAATAAGTAATATTGTAAAACATTTTAACATTCTATCAATCAATTTGAGTGTCTTAAATACTTATTTTGATAATCCGACAAAATAATTTCAAATTTGTAGGTACACTGAGAAAAAAATATAGTTGATTTTAATAAATATTGAATTCAATACTGCCAACTAAACATTTATTTACAGTAAGTATTTGTTCAATAAAAAAAAAGATTGTTAAATCAAATTAACATTTCTTGTATCAAATAAATATATCTTTATATTTAATAAATATTTAATTAGCATTATTGAACTAAATATTTATTAAAATTGACTATATTTTTTTTCAGTGTAGCTAAAAAATTTTTAGCTACTTTTCCATTTAGATAAAATATGAAGTGACATTTTTATCATGAGAGAACGATAGTCTCGGTTTCTTCGGAATTCGACACAAGTGGAAAACAAATCGCGGTTCTCGCGATCAACAGTCATTCAGCAGGTAGGCGAGGTTCGCCAGGCGCATTTTTCCCACCGCAAGGCAAAGGCCACCTGCGCGCGCCTTCTACTTTACTTTCTTCGCGGTTCCGTTAAATACCCCACGCTGAACGCGCGATCGCGAATCCAGGTGCGGAGGTCAACTTACGTCAGGTTAGGATTCCGAGTCCCCTCCAGCGTTTCCCGCAGTCCCTGTCGCTCGCATGTTATTAGCCCGTTCCGTCGTCACTTCCGCTCCTACTACATAAACTTGACTCTGAAGAGGCACACCGTACTTCATGACGATTGGAGTTTCCAGTGTACCGTACGTTGTACGATCGGTATCGGCTTGCCTGATACGTTTGAGAGTGAAACCGGTCATTCTGAATGGTATCGGAAGCATCGGAATCCTCTTGCAGGATCACTCTTTTCTTCTTTTACGTCATATATATTACTTATTTTTAAAAAAAATATTTGCGTATACGTACATTAAACCATTTTTTTCCTAATAAATTATTCACAGAATTTATAAATTGACTACTGAAAGAAAAAAATGATTGCAATTAATTTAATTACAATTTGCAGCCTTTTTTTGGACAACTATACATATATTCGTAATTGTTTTAATCAAGTAAATATAGCCAATTATACTATTGATAATAATTATACATAGCTTGAAAATAGCTGCTTGAAAATATTTTGTTTTTTTCTTAACATATTTTTTGTTATTATTATTTTATGAATAGTAAACGAATTTAGGAAAAGTTATATTCACTATTATTGCGATCGCATTTACTGAATAAAAATATTTATTTTCTTTATCATTTATATCTTGATATTTTATTATGTATATATTTTATTTGAAATTATCTGTATAATTATATCATAAAAATGGAGTTCCATAAGTTTTTTATCATGTAATTTTAGTCACAAATTACAAATACTTTTTTTTCAGTTTCAGTATAGGATATAAAAACAATGACGTATGATAAATGAAATTGTTAGTCGATTTTGCATTGATAATCATTTAGATTTTTTAAAATTATTCATCATTCAATTTGCTAGAAGTCTTAACTGGGATTGTATACAAACTATTATCTTTTTGTTTGTATTTTCCGACCAATCAGCTGAGCGTTTGCGGGTTAGTTTCGCGAAGCCCGTATAATTCTTCAATGGTATCAGTATATACCAACGTTCGCTTTGCGTTCTGTTGTGCGAACTTTCAGAAGATATTGAATCCGCTTTTTGTGCTCTTGTTCGTGAACCGTTCTTCGTCGGAGGGAACCTCATGCAATTTTCTGAGACGAATGGGAAACAGCATCTGGAAGCCGCGCGGAAGCAAAATGTTCTACACGCAGCGATAAAGCGGTGCAACAAAACCGCCGTAAATTCCGCGGGATATCGCCGCGAATGACCCAAGAGACAAGGAAGGAAAGGAGGAGACGGAGGAGGTTCAACCGTTCGTGGAATTCGCGAATGCGCGAATAGGAAAGTGCGTAACGGTGTAGAACGAAGGTTCGCTGGAAAAAAAAAGAATCACAGACGTTTCGTGTTGTCGGGCAGAACAAATAGGCAAAACATAGGTAGCCATGCTGGTACCCGCTGGCTTCCTATTCCTTGTCTCGACATGGTGGCCGCGCCAGCCGATAATTGTCGTCGGGCGAAGAAAAGGGGACGACTAACTCTATTTCCCTCATTGCGGGTTTTCATATTAGGATCAACAATTACTAGATAATTATGGGAGAATCGCAAATCCCGCACCGACCATCGTCGCGACGGTGTGTGGTTTTCTCTTTTCGCACTTTTCCCTAAAATATATGTACATAGCATATATTCGGCAAACTCGAAATAATTTCGTGGTACAAAATCTCCATTTTTTTTGAAAGTACAAACATTTTTATAAAAAGTTTTTGGAAAAGAGACTTTGTCTTATAGTCGTTAAAGTTATACGGAAAGAATAATTTTGCTGAAATACTAAAAATTTAGCATTGATATACATAGATGTCAAAATAATTTTGTTTAGCTTATTAAAATAATTATATCTTCTAGACAGCACACGATATCTTGATAACGTTTTTAGAACGTAGAAATATCTTTAAAACGTCTTTTGGAAGTATGGAAAAGAACGTTTGATCGTTAGAATGTTAAAACTTTTTGCAGCGTTATCATTAACTTTTAAGTGTTCCGCACAACTTACTTTAATGCTCCAACAAAGTTATTTTCAGATGTTACATTAGACGAAAAATAGCAATTACCATAAATTAACTATAATTTGTAGTCATTTTTGGTACAAGTCGTTTTCGATATATATTTATAGTTTTTAAGTAAAATGCACTAAATGCAAATATAGTGCTATTAATCTATTAATGATATTAATATATATAATTATTTTAATAATAATTATAATATTTAATAATAATTATAATTATGTAATTATAAGTATCAATATTTTTCTCTCAATACATCTAGCTAAATTTTTACATACTTCAGCAGAACTGTTCTTTCCGCGTATAGACAACTTTTTTTTATCGTGGATTCGTGTGATTTCGAGTAGTTTGGGATACTTTCTAAATCTGAATCAGTGAATAGTCACTAATTACTCAATGACATACTTGGCACTAATAATCAGTGAAGTTCAACTAAAAAAAAAAGAATGTTTGAGCATTATATAACTGATATTTGTAATGTTAATTTTAATTTTCCAATAACATATTCAATGAATTTATGCACTAAAACAAGATTAGTTAGAGCAGCTAATTAGGGATCTCACATTTCATTCACCAGTTGTATACTGGCACTGATATCAATGATTATCTGATTCAGATTTAGAGAGTAGAAGGACGCGAAGGATTTTCGGAACGAGATCACTCGCGAAATCGTGGCACGTTCGCGATGTTAATTTCGCCGTCGACGTGGAAATCGCTTTAGAGATAGAGAAGGTGAAGCACGGTCATGGGAAGAGAGAGACCAGCGCGGCGCGGCACGGTGAGGCGAGATGAGGCGAGGCGAGACGAGGCGAGACGAGGCGAGGCGACGCGAGGCGAGGCGAGGCGAGGCGAGGCGAGCGGCCGCGACTTCCTCTACGGCGCGCAAGAAGCGAGTCAAGTTCGCCGGCGGACACACTCGCATGACGAGGTATACGCTCACGCCTCGCACGTACACACGCAAGCGTCTATCTGCGTAGCCACCGCCGCGACGGGGACCAGGTAACAGCGTTCCCGTGTTACCGGTCCACGGCCGCCACGGTAATTTATTTAATGTAAGCGGCACACACCGTCGCGCTCGCCGAGCTGCTCCCGCACGTACGCAAAAGTTTCCTCGAGGAGAGACTCCGAGAGACGAGCGGCACAGTTATCGTCTAATGGGCTCGTGCTTTTCTCCGGCTACACTTTTCTGTACGCTTTCAACGGATAAAATCAAAGTTGATGTAGATAGAGATTCGCATTTTGCGAGAAGATGAAAAAGGTAGAAATGAGAATATATTTTTTTTAATTCTAATTTCGTCGTCTCTGACGAGGACCGCTACGCTCGATAAGTAAAATATATTATTATTAAAGAATATAGAGATAGTAATTAATAGATAATAAAACATATATATCTTCAATTGGTGTTCATTTTTATATCTAATATCATTATGAGGATAAAAAAAAGAGTTAACTAAAATTCTGATTTTAATCATATACAAAGTAGACATTTATAGTTAAATTTATCAAATATTCTACTCGAGATAAAATCAGAAATTGAATTTATTGAATTACGATATCAATAATCATACCAATAATCAGGATCCTGGTATGAGGATTATTGGTATGATCAGAATGCATTTTGTTTCGTTGCAACTTGTTGTTGGCAGACAAGCGGAACATTTTTCTTAGTGTGCCTTCTTCGAGAGAAGAATGAGCGAATAGATTTCGGATCGCGATCTCTTGACGCGGGAAAGAACGCCGTAACCCCAAGAACTCGCGAAGGCGAGGCCGATGAATGCGCGGCGATGAACGGGAAGGCGAGACGCGTACACACGCTTCTGACCTCAAGAAACCAGCATGAGGGAGTGACGAGGGGAGAGGGAAGGTTCGGGAGAGAGACTGAGGAGGAGGACTTGCTTTTGCGAGAGGAGGAGAGACCCCCGACAACGGTCTGGCGCGGATCCAGCATACGTGCACGAACCCGAGGACTCCGCGTGGTTTCTCTTCTTCGTCCTTTTTTCCTCTTTGCCGCGGGAATATGCTCTTGCAGGGCCGACGGCGAGCAGCGAAGCATGATTCGCGATGGTTGTAAAGAGACGCCGGGAAATCGAGAAAATTCCGAGATGAACAAGTGAAACGTATATATAAAATAAGCTGGGGTAAGGTCGAAGTTTCACTACAAATGCATTGAAGCATTTGTAGTGGAAGATAATCAGAAGAAAAAATTTCATTAATTGACCAATCAAAAGGATGTATATTTCATTAAAGTTCACGTTGAGCATATCTGGAAATTGCGGATAACATATACACTAATGGTAAGACCTGATTTTCCATTACCTGATTAACTTATGGTTTAAACTCAACCTCACTTAGCTTAATTAATGATAATGTAAAAATTGTGTTTCTTTTAGCTAAAATTAATCACTAATGGTTTCGTAACGTGGTTACTTCAAAAGTTATTTACTACAAAATTATTAGTTTGATGATTTAATGATTAATCGTAGAGATAGAAAAATACAATACATTTTTACATTATCATAAGGTTAAGTCTAACCACAAATTAACCAATAAATGAAAAACCGGGCCATAGTCGGTGAATAACTGTATGCTCTGGAACTGATACCGAACCTGTGATACTCATTTCTTTATATAATAAATCGATTAAAAGGCACTAATAAAATTTCAAGAAATTAAAACATACATGACATACAAAATAATGAATCTAGTTATAAATATATTTTAATAAGAATAATTCAATTTTGCAGCTGTAACATAAAAAATTGAATCGCTTGATATTTTTGATAAAGAGATTTATAATGAATGAGTTCAATAGACTCATGTCAACCGAAAGGTTAATAATTTAGAATTCAATTTGCTGTTTACAATTTTTGCTCATTTACAAATGGAGAAAAAATTTCAGCTGCAGAATTGTTTTACGGGAAGCTACATGGACCATTTGATTCTATTTTCTGAACGGAACTACGGTACTCGCAGATATTCTGTTTATTACAAGATAATCCGAGTGTCCGGTAATACTGCAAGGAATATATATCTACCTGACGTGACTGGCCTGATTATAAATAACTCATCGTACGTAATCATCGTATATAATATTCATTTTATATTTCATGAGCGGCGGGCGATTTAACGAGTTTTGTATGGGGCCCAGAGAATTCTAGCGTCCTTCCTGCGCGTATATATAAGGCTCGAAGCTTCTCAGGCTTCTCGGCGAGTCGGATATTTTCCAATACGAGGTTATCAAATCTCGCGTGCGAAGGTTGCCGGGAAGAGCTAAGCGACAATATGTGATTACGTGCCCGATTACATTCTCAAGGTGTAATCGAACGTCAGCGTGTACGTAACACTAATTCTTTCTTCCTTTTCTATGATCGACTCTAGAGATTCTATAAGAGATTCTATATAGAGTTTGCCAGCGATTTTGTCAAAATTCTACAAGAAAAAACAGTATATACATTATCTTCTTGTACACTGAGAGAAGTGTTGAATATGAATATTATTTTGTTGAAAAATTGTATTGTTCTAATCAAAATTTGATTATTTTAATCAGATTTTTATTAGAACAAGTTAGTTTATTAACAGCTACTAATTAATTATTCTAATCAAATTTTGATTTAAATAACACAATTTCTTTTAATTAGAAAATTAAAAAGTAAAAAAGTAAACATACTCAGTTTTCTTAGTGACATTTATATTTCTATATACTTATATCTCACTATATATAGTAGTATGTAGTGATAATTTATTCTGTCTCACTTAATTTTAAAATTGAGGTTATAGAGTGAGACAGTATAAGTTAAAATGAGATAGTATATATATACAGGGAGACAGTATACTTACACACTTTTTTCATTGATAGAATTTTAGCAAAATTGCTCGTGGCAGACTCTGTTAAAAGATCTGTAGCCAACTCTAAATCGGCACGATCCTGACGTGCAGGTATGACATACAAGATACTGCATAAATATTCGCATTCGACGTTTAGCAGGAAATCCGCTTCATTATCATAAACACAAAAACTGAATCTTCAAACGCGCCTTTCGATCAACTGCGAGGATGAAGTGAACGAAGTCGCGCCTCTCTCTGACGCATCAAACGCTCGACGGTGGAGAGCGCGTTATGCATAATTAGAACATAATAGAGTCAGCGCATAAAAGCACGATGAGATATAATGGGAAACGAGGATGAGAGAGGCAGGAGAGGTGGTTACCAGTCGATCCGTGCGATCGACCGTGCAGCGCTTCGGAAAATTGCATCGTTACGAGGAACTTACGCTCACGGAGCGCGAACGTAATACGCGAACCTATACACTTGCGCGAGTGAAAGAAAAGTCCCCCTCTGCCCTCCTTCAACGGAAGAGGCCCTTAATTGGTCAAGTCACTACGCCAGCGCGGGAAGTGTACGGGATCTAGAGACGTGTCTTCGCGACGGTGCACGCATACCGGCTTACCGGCGCCGCCGTGTGCATTGGCCGAGTCGGGAAACTCTTTTCTCTCTCCCTTTCCCTCTCTCTCTCTCTC
>NW_012130080.1:2708255-2731642 GCF_000143395.1 Atta cephalotes | reverse complement strand
GTAGGTACGGACGTACTAGAGACGTCGTTCGTCGTACGGTCGCGACGCACGACGTACCGTCCGCCGCCGTCCGTGTGTGTCGCGCGTACGACTTCTTCTCTCTCCTTCCTCTCTCTCTCTCTCTCTCTCTCTCTCTCTCTCTCTTTCAAGCACGCATGCACGCACGCGCCGCAACGTAAGCGCATCTCTGTCATAAATCGAGAAGTACAAAGAGAAGAAATACATCTCGCGTGCTTCAAGCTTCAGAGAGTGCGACGTTGGAGTTTCGAGCTTCAATTTAATTGAAATCATTTGAAATATATTACATAACGCGATAGAATTAGGATTAATCTTCTACAGATGAGTACTCATGTTTGCAATGATCACTTAAAAATTACATTAGAATTTGTACTTTATTAAATATAAAGATATATTTATTTGATACAAGAAATGTTAATTTGGTTTAATAATCTTTTTTTTCTGAACAAATATTTATTTACTGTAAGAAAATGTTTAGTTGGCAGTATTGAACTAAATATTTATTAAAATTGACTATATTTTTTTTTAGTGTTAGATTTATAGTTGCTTTGCGAACTGGAAGATGGAAAAAATGTGTGTGTAGCATTGAAATATCGTTGAAAAATAGTATATATATATATATATATATACACACGGAAAGAACGATTTTGTTAAAAGTATTTACAAATTTAGCCAAATCTAAAAATAATTTTCTTGGGCCATCAAAATAATTGTATAGAACACTTAAATGTTGAGGATAATGTTGCAAAAAGTTTGAATATTCTAGCAATCTAGTTTAAGCCAATCTTACATAATTATTTTAATGAAGCAAATAAAATTACTTTCAAATCTGTATCTAGCTAAATTTTTAGATATTTCAGTAGAATCGTTCTTTCCGTATATTGATATTAATAGATGAATATATACAAGATTTTTTTAAAAATTAGTTTTAGTTAGTAAAAAATTGTTTTTGTAATAACAAGATGATATCATCTTTAAATGGTTAAAAAAATTAGAATTATTATGGTATGGCACAATAAAAATGACTTACCTGAAAAAACGGTTATATTAAATTATTTAAAAATTTAACTAGATACAGAACTGAAAATAATTTTGGATCATTAAAATAATTACATACGACGCTGAAACTGGTCGTTCGAATATTAAAATTTTTTGCAGCACTGCCCGTCATGCTTGAGCGCCCTACGTAATTATTTTGATAGTCCAACCAAATTATTTTTAGATCTGTAGCTAAATTCTTAGATACTTTAGCAATCATTTTTTCATCTTACATTCATTTTTGTACGATAAATCGCAATGGGCTGCTCTCTTTACGATCATGAACGTCTCAACATTGTTATAGAGAACTCAGACGATTATATTTGAGAAATTACACACGGACATCGTCAGGAAAGGATTAATTATTTCCTTCGGCCTCTCAAGCGTGGTATGATGAAGCGGCTGAACGCGAATAACGCGATTACAGCAACTGTTACCTCATTAGGATTTATAAATCGCATGTTGATAATATAACGTCGAGGAAACATCGTCGCGACTCCGACTTCTCTGCGGAGAGTTCAATGCGGCATTACAATGTGGCGTCATGTGCGTGTATATCTGATGTGCCGACGATATTATATACGCGGACAGTTGAACCGAACGGCAAGTGCCGTAACACAGCAGTGTGAGTGATTTGAGGTAAGCCGGCACGGCGGCGCGCACCTGCTGTCTCTTCTTCGACGTCTTCTTTCCGTCTAGCGCGTCTGCCGTTTTCAACACGCGAGTTACGTTTAACGGTATACCGATCTTGTGACGGCATTACTCGGAAATCGCGTCTCCGGTGAACAGGTCCGTAATCGTCTCCCAAT
Organism: Atta cephalotes; assembly: GCF_000143395.1. Lineage (NCBI taxonomy): Eukaryota > Metazoa > Arthropoda > Insecta > Hymenoptera > Formicidae > Atta > Atta cephalotes. Next base: position 2,729,777 of record NW_012130080.1, on the reverse strand, counting down.
TATTCGCGTAAGAGCGAGCGCGGAATTTCGATTTTCTTGCACGTCGCATCGCGTAGAACAACGTTATATAGAAACGACGACTGTGAAGTACATACAACGTATTTTCACAGTCAATAGTTTCCCTTGCATTTCTAATTAGCTGTTATTACGAGATTGATATTTGATTGCGCTGATTGAGTAAAAGTCATGGTACTTGGATATCAAAAGTATATTTACATAAAAATTATAGATAAGAAATTAAAAACGGTTAGAAATACATTAATATCTTATTCTTATATTATTAGAATATTAAGAATATAATTTTATAAGGAGACAACTCAAGGATGTTTGAATTTTTTTTATTTTAGACTAGTGTTTTTTAATTCTATTCCCGTCACATTAGATAACATGTCGAGGTATGTACATCGTTAGGTGCACATGCTTCAGCGCTCGGTATATCTTTTATCATATATCATCAACACGACATTCAGAAATAAACGGAGTTCCAAAAACTGTTATTTTATTATATTTTATTATTTTACAAGTGATTTTAACTGCAATGATGATATTGTTTTTATTAAAATAAGAGTAAACCCAGCATATGATTTACATACTTTTTTATAATTTTCAAAATATTTTACTTCGCGTTTTATTCGCTTTTTAATTTATTTTTTATTTTTAAATCTTTTCGCCTCGTATTTTTTTCTAAAATTTTCGAGATATTCTTTCCAACATATTAATATTAATTTAAAAAATAATCTCGTTTTAGGTAATAACATTCAAAATTTGATTACGCAATTGATTGGTAAAAGCGATGAAAAAGAGATAAGGACCCAGTGAAAAATTAAGTTATTTCAGTTGAAATATCGGGCGAGATTAAATCTTGACAGAGTTAAATCTTGTGAAGAAAGTCTAAGATGCGTTATACGCATTCCATCGCAGTGCATCGCGTCGGAAACGTTCGATGCCCCTTTCACCTCCATGAGAAGTGCTCGCTCGGGGACCTTTCCATCGCTCCTTCCTTCCGACCCGGTCCCCGACTGAGTTGGAAGTGGCGCGGGAGAAAAAAATCTCAAGATTACGTAAGACAGTCCGTATGGCGAGTTAGCTCTGAGTGAAAGAGGTGGACGAGCACAGCAACGAGCAACAACCGGAACTAGCGAGGACAGTGGCACTGAACTCGAGGGAAAAGAAGTTGAAGACGATGACGACGACGAAAGCAACGACGACGACGACGACGACGACGACGACGACGACGACGACGACGACGACGACGACGACGATGACGACGACGACGATCACGAGGAGGATGTAGATGTGGCGTTGAAGCGCGTCGCGGGGGGAGAGAGGAGAGATCGTCTTCCGAGACTAATGATAGTCTGGATTTTAGTGGTTCGTAGCATCAGCTGCAATACGTGTAATGACGATAATGATAATAATGATTGTAATAACGATGGCCAGCCCCGTGTGCCGTGCGCGAGACGGTCGGGTTCGCCCAAGTCTTTTCTTTTCGCTAGAATCGGAAAGAAGGGAGATCTAACATTAAATGTAATCCCGCCGTTTAACTACCTGACGTAACTTGATGCAAGAGCGAACGCCACAAAGAAATTACGTCTCATCGTAGATACATCGAATGAACTCTGTCTAGAATGTGACAATTAACCCTTATTTATTCTACGCATAAAGAACAATTTTGAAATATCTAAAAATTAAAAAGGTAGATCTGAAAATAATTTTGTTGGACTATCAAAATATAATTATGTAGGAAATTCAAGCATAAGCGAGAAATGCTGTAAACAGTTCTGGCCTTCTAGTAATCAACTTGAGTGTTCTACATAATTATTTTGATAGTTATTCTACATAATTATTTTGATAGTTTAACAAATTTTTTTTGTTCTATAAATGTTTATTGTCAAATAGTTAAATTTTCAGATACTTCAGCAAAACTGTTTTTTTTTTCATGTGTAGCCCTTTTTCTTTTTTTAATACTTTTTCAATTCCTTTCCTGTGTTATAATTTTTTTTATTAGTAAAGATACATATTTGTTTGATATTATATGTTCTTTAATGTCTGACGTTTCGATTGAAAAAAAAAATGTTTACAATATGTTTAGTTTTAAAAGTTATAATTGATTGGATATGCCAAGTTATTTATTTTCTTAAGTGTATTATTCTCTAACTATAGAGTTAAAAACATAGAATCTTCAGTTTGAGTGAAATAAGACATAAGCATAAGATTCGTCCAATAGCCGGTTTTAAAAATTATGAATCAGTTCTTCTTAAAGCAGAGCAATTTTTTGATGTTGTCATTGGACGCGTTCAAGCCGAACCAATTGGCTCTATAAGTAACAACCAATCATATTCCTTCACTTGGCGAGCAGGCTAGCCATTTTAACGACTTGAATGCGTCCATTATTATCTCATTTCAGTTATAGGCGTGAAAATTTTATGGGCTTATTGTTATATAGTTCCAGTTTCCGGGTCGCTGTCACGCTGTGTACGCTGCTCGGAATAAATAATAGAGTTCCTAGCGTAGAGAATTTATATTCTTGTACTATCAATTTCACCCTGATGTCAAACAAATAGATTGAATGGAGATCCCAATAGTTTTAGACCATCAAACAGAACATCAATTAGAATGCAGATAGCGACACGTGGTTATGTATATTCCTACCTACCTACCTTTATTTTCCTTTTTATTGGCCTCATCTTCACATATAAAATAATCGACGAAGCATGTATCCCCTAAAAAAATGTCCGTAGTTATTTGTAATTATAAACTAAAGATAACATTTTTTTTAATTAAGCAAGAGAAATTCTATATTCCATATTCTATGTTCTATCTATATTCTATATTCTATGTTCCATCAAAACAGATGTTAATGCTTAAATATTTCTATGTGAATTTATGTACATATCTGATTCTGCGTATCGTACATCGAAATCTTTTTCGGTCTTGAAACGTAATCATGAATTAAATTTTTTTCTTCTCATTGGAGTACTTTCTTTTGTGAATGATGATTTTTCAAGTCTCATATTTGGTGTTGAATAAAATATGCAAACCGTGAAAAATAGTAGAACACGTGCATGTGATATATCAAATGCGATGCGACCGCGAGTTGCAATATCGATTCGTCGCTTCCTCATTGGAAGATACGTAATAGTTGCACCGTTTAGTGATATAGCTCGTCCACGAGCTGCAACAATTCCCCACCACTTGACCGTAGAACGTTTGCACGAACAGCGCGCGGCACGTTGCATAAGTGCTTCTCTCCTCGCCTCGATCCGACCTTGACTTTGACTTTGACTCTTGATTACGATCACGACCACGACCAAGTAGCGGCGGCTGCCGACGTACGACACATGGTTTCACAAGAAACCGCGTATGGGCGGATAGATACCTCTACTTCGCTGGATACCTGCGTTGCATTGCGGCTGAATGACTGCGAAATTGCGTGTCCGCGCCATGTACGCGAGATAGACGCGCCGCTAGAGTCCAGTTTGTTGAATATAGTGGACGTAATTTAATCTAGATAAAAGCGAGAGAGAGAGAGAGAGAGAGAGAGAGAGAGAGAGAGAGAAATAAAAGATGAATAAGTATTTATTATCCGTGACTGCAGGAAAACTTTAATCATTATTAGAGTTGTCTTTCATTTGAATTAAACTTCTTATCGAATTATAAGAGAATTCATCTAAATAATAGATAGACGAATAATTTATACGCAATGATTTAACTGAAATTATAAGTTTGTTTGTCATTATATTATACGGTTAGTTTCAAATGTGTGAAATTTTTTTGTGAGATTTATTTTCCTGCCGGATGGATTTCTTTTTAATGGCCGCCTCATAAAGCAAACTGCAGTATCTCCTTCGAACTTTTTTTGCAAAATAATCGCGCAAAAAAAGAAGAGTAAAAAGTAAGGATGGAGGGTAGCAATTTTTTGGGAAAAGGATAGATAACTGTTTTGCATTTACAGCTACTACTATTTGTAGTAAGGACATTTATCGTAACTATCTTTAAAAAGAGAAAGTAGGTAGCTTCCCCTTTTTTGATTAAGTTAAGACCTAAAAGAATATGATACTTCGGTGTACAAGTTCGAAAATTTTGTTAGTGAAAATTATTCTGTAGTTTTATAAAAAAGTATCTTAAAAAAGTATTTTGTGTGTGTGTTTGTGTGTGGAAAATATTACATATTATTAAATATTATAATATTAAATAGAAAATGTTTAAAAAATTGAAAATTTTACTTTTTTACTTAAATAATTTTTGATAATAACAAAATACCTACAATTGTAATATATAATCATATAATTTTTCAACAAATCTCAAAAAATGTCTCAAATAAGAATTTTTCTAGATATAACAAGATATATATATTTCAATGAAGGCAAGATTTTAAAAGTAAAAAAATTGAATTGAAATACATTTGATACTATTTAATTTAATATATCTGCAATTATATTCATAATTACGATTAGATTGCAGCAAAAAGGGTAAGAAAATGTTGGTGATTATTATTAATTGTTAGTAATTCGCGGAAAAAACGGTGGGAAATACCTCGCGAAGTATAATCCTGTCATAGCATCATTTTTTTTATATAATGATGTATGCAGAAAAAATACAAATCAGTTGTTTAAAAACACGCGTTGTCTTAGAAAGTATGTTAAAAAGTATATAAATTCTATCATTTATAATAAGTTTGGAAACGCCTACAATTTTCTCGTATTTCACGAAAAATATTTCATCAGTAAAAAAACCGTAGAAAAGGTTTGTATTTTAAAGAGGAAAGATATAAAGCTAAGATCAGTATTCATATCGATTCTTGTATCTGAGAATGTTTTAAGTATGACAGAAGTAAGACAGTTTTAAGATATCGTAAGCCAATCAGAGAGCTACTAGTATCTTAAAACATCACTTAAGATGATCTTGAAATTAGAATAAACTATGAATACCGCGGTCTAAATCTGTCTTTTTTAGTTTGTGTAATATTTTGTTCCTAAATTATATAAAATTAAAAGTTGATATTTTCTAATATCTTTTTCTTTCTCTATTTTCAAGTGCTGTAGCTTGATGAAAATCATTTGTCATCATACAAAAATTAATAATGAAGTATGTTTTTTAAGCTTCAAATGTTTTTTTTAAATTAGTGCAATAATTTTTCATAATAATTCAACTTTTGTGACAATTTATTTTTTATGAAATATTTTAAATTTTGAAAATAAAGAATTTACAGAAAAAAAAGAAAAATGTTTATTATAATGAATGATCATATAATCGGTGAATGATCATATGATCGGTGTACTGTATGCTATATATACATATATATATATATATATATATATATATATATATATATATAATAAAACATGTATGTATATAAAAAATGCTTCCCCAATCTTACGTAAACTTATTATATAAATTATTCTACACGTGTCGCAGTTCTTTATCACGGCTATTTAGAGCTGTTGGAATGTTATTCAATATCAAGGAATATCATTCATTATGATTTCAGTTAACAAATCTTGATGACTTATAAATATCATTGGGAAAAATAAGCGTGACATTAATGATTGTACAAATTCCGTAAAGAAATCTTTTGTGAAAATTTTAAACGAGGTTAAGAAATGAAAATAGTGAGAGAACACAACGTTATTTTTTATCAATATATATTTAAGTTTATAATAACAATTCATAATCAAGTATATTTAATCACAGGTATATTTAAATCAATCGAATATTTGTGTTTATTGTGTCCATTGCAGAAGAAGATATGTTTTATGCATGATCGGCAGATACAGAAAGAAAGAGAGAGATAAAAAGAGAGAATGAGTAGAGAAGGGAAAGAGAAATCGTAAAAGATAAATAAACTGATCTCTTTTTTAAAACGTTTCACTGCGCTTTACCTGCCCTTTATGCCTTGACTATGTAATAATAAAAGGTACACGATCACAGCTTAACGCAGCAATTTATAAATGCAGTATCATTATGAGTGCTGTACTTTTTTATTCCTCAACAACCTTAATTGAAGTTCGTTTAATCATCGAAACATTCAATTATTTTAAAGACTACAAAGAACTTTATCAGATTGAGAGCGTAGTGTTGATTTTATATTACACGTTGCATAATAATTATTATGTATGCAATTTAATTATGATCAGGTTTGTACGTTGAACTTGAATTTTATCATATCGTACATATCTATATGGTACAGCCATTAAGATCGTGAAAAGAAATCTTGGAGGCGTCTCGATGACATTCCGAGATTTCCTCGAGTGAATACTTCTCTCGTGAAGAGGGTCGTAACATCGTAAACGTTCTCGCTCTCGAAAATTTTTTTTGTAATCTTCGTAAAGATCGAAAGATAATTCGTGGGACCCGTGAACATAACTCAATGTCCGGATTGAAATAAATATTGGGTCTGAGAAATCTCGACCGCTCTCCCGAAAACTATTTTCCTTTACTGGAAAGTCGAAATGATTTCTTAGTCAAAATTTTAAAAGAACTCTTTAAATATATATAACTTACGACATATATATGCGTTATTTCCTGAATTATTTGCGATTTAATAATTAGAATTACATAGAATACAAAATTTCCAATAATTTTCTAAATCGTGAGCAATTCAGCAGGAAAAATGCGTAGGCTTAAGCATTTCTTTTGCAGTAAAAATAAAAATGCTTAAAAATATATGAATCACATCTCAAAGTATTATTAAAAATACAAAGATTTTATATATATTGTTCTATTATTACATATGAGTGTAAAATTTGAGCACAATTCTCCTATTGTATAAAAGTTATTTAATTTTTTCGTGATTTTTTCTTGATTTTATAAAATTGCATTATATACTAGTTATTTGCAAGTTTGATATGATTGTAAACAATATTAAAATTCAAATTAAATTTTTTATGTAACTAATCAAATTCTAATAAATATTTATACGAAAATTCATTTATATTTACTCGTTTATTTATTTAAAACCAGCGAAATATAGCCATTTGCTGCATAAAGCCATTATAAATCAAATTTGTTGTTTTATTTTTTGGTTTCAAGATGTAATTATGATAAAAATCTTTTGACTGATATTAGATAGTATTGGCTGTTTCTGATATTTTAATATATATAATTGATACTTTAAGTGATATTATATAAAACTAAAATATTCTAAAAATTACAATACGTTACTTTTTTATTCTCTCTCTCTCTCTCTCTCTCTCTCTCTTTCGATCTCTTACAATTTATTTTATCCTTGAATATATTTTATTATAAAAAAGTAAATTTAAAATGATGTAATAAATATAAAACAAGATAAATTGATAAAAACAACAAATTTCAGTTGTTTAATTCATGATTTTTGATAAGAATGTAGATGACTTGAGGAGAGGAAAGGTGCGCGGGAAGGAAAGAGTTGATTACCCGGAAACGCGTTCAACAGTAGAACGTTAATTCGATCAGAAGGTGCAACCGACGATAGGAACAACTAGTTCCCCTAGAAGAAGAGGAAGAAAGAAACAATGTAGTCCCTTAACTAGAAAGAAACGGGGCCCGTTTATGTGTGAGGCGAGCACACGACTCATCCAGATGCACATGTACATACGATGCTCCGTTATGCGCATGCGTCAGAAGTGGACCTCATCTCCGAGGACTGCAGGTTTATGCGCGATCGGATAGTCCCGCTGGCTGGCTTGTGAGACCCTATGGTGGGATGAGAAGGAGGGCCAGTGGATGGTGGGGGATTAAAGAGAGTCAACGGGGTCCGCGCGCATTTTGCTCAGTCGATAGACGGCGAGGCGTGGGGGGTAAGGAGGCGGGGATGTGGACGGGAGGCAAAGAGAGGGGCTTACGGGGCCCAGACTACTGAGTTCACTTACTTGCGGACTCAGTAGCTCACGAGAGTCCGTACGATTGAGTTTTCTCGATTGATAGTGCTCGTTCACGGAGCCGCTCTCAACATAACTGTAAATTCGCCCGAGTGAGGGAAGTGACAGACGCGTATGGACCTCAGTGTCTGGAGCACGCGGAAACCGGTCGGAGATTCAGTGTTTTGGAACGACACGAAACACCCCGAACGCGTATTCGAGGACCGAATCGAGCTAGATCCTATTTTTTTTCGGGGTGCCGGCGAACCTTTCGCATGATCGGCGAATCCATGATCGCTGGAATTTTTTGTAAGAATTCTCTGCTCGTGCAACTCCGTTCCGGAATTCAGAACAGAATCATTCCATGATCTCTCCACGCTGATTTTTGCGTTGGCGTAAGACGCGAAGCAAGGACAGGTAATGGTGAATCACCGTGGCCGAAGCTACAGGTGGTCTGTTCGCCAAGTACTCTCGAATATGTCACTGTTGTGCACAAGATCGTACTGATCGTGGTTTGTTTCGGTCCAGACGTGTTTTTGTAGCTTGTGCCACGATCGCGATTTTGACTGCACCGGTGAGCAGAGAAGCGGCTCGCTTACCACTTCGATGTAGTAGTAGTGCTAAGTGACAACGTAGTGCATCGCTCCCGACGTCAGGTCACGATGCCAAAGATCTTCCTTATCAAGAATCGACTGCATCAGCAGCAGTTGCGGCTCCTAGAATCACAACATCCCAGCAAGAGTCCACCTCCCGGTAGTGGCAAAGACAGCCCGCTTGGCACCTCGGAACCGTTGAGTCTCATCGTCAACAAGGATCAATGTAAAGTGATTTTTAATTAAAATGGAGGGGAACCGGCATAATTTCGGCGATCTCAGTTTTCTATACTTGTGTTAACCTCTGTAGACACATTAGGTTCTTTTTCTTTTAACCCAAGCGAAATTTTGCTCTCAAATTTCTTAGCACAAATTTCAATTTTTATTAAATAAAAGTTTTTATTAAATAAAAGTTTTAACATTTGAGTTTAATAATTATTTGGCAATGTAGTAGAGATGTTAAAAAGTAATTCTGGATTTTTAAATATTTTTTTTTGAAAGCTTAGAAAAGGAAAAGAATTTGGGCTGAATAAAAAATGATTCGGAATACCTATGGAGTAAATATATGTATGTCTACGAAGGGTTAAATTCAATGTAACATCTTTTCTTTAAAGGCCGTTTGAAGGTAGTGCCGAAAACCGTAAGAAATTGACTGATCATGATTGAATGAGAAGAGAATATTTGACTAATTTGTCAATTTCTTATAGCTTGCTGCTTCTATTGTAGGAGTATCGTAGACGATATTATAGACGTTTTTATAGACGATTTTTTATATTGTAAGAGTAGAAATTCGTCGAAATTATACCAGTTCTAGTTCCTGAATTTTTTCTTACCGTCTAATATTTAAGATATCTCAAATTTTGATATATATTTTCTTGACAATCTTTGGTCAGTTTGAAGTACAATATATTTTTTTTTCTAGAAAAGTTTTCCCACCATTATTTTCTTTTAAGTTTTTACGTCTGTGAATGAATCAGAATTCTGTGAATTATATAAGTTATATACTTTTAACAACTTAAAAGAAATCAAAACTTTAGAAAAAATAAAAATTTTGAAATTAGCTCCATATTTTTTAAGATACCTTTGAAGCTTCAAACAATTTGGAGTTAACTTTGATTCTTCGAATTTAAAAGTAGTAGTTCCAGTATAAGTTCGATTTCAAATTTGAATTTTCTCTACAAAATTAAAATAAAAAAATTGAAGTATGAAATCGCTGTAGATACCTATAATGTATATAATCAAATTAAATGAATTAATCGAATTGAACGAATTATGAAATTCATAATATTATTTTGCAATTATCGACATAATTACTGTATTTCGATTATGGACTTTTATGCATGGGAGCTTTATGTACTTATATAATGCGATTACAAAGATAAATGAAGAATAAATTAATAAAGCACAAGACAATTATTTTTTCAGTGCTGTGTACACAGTAATTTGATATGTCGATTAATGGATCGTTATAAAGTTGCATAAGCCGCTGCGGTGTAAAATTAAGATATTGATCTCAACAATTTAATTTATAATATGCAAATCGTCAATAACGCGGAACGAAGCACAAGTGCAATTCTATTTTGGCTTCCCTCTCGTCGGATATCCCTTTTACAGTACTTGTCGAGCAAGAAAGCAAATAAAAGAGGGAGGGAAACAAAAAAGCGTCCTAAAATGTTACACTTCTGCTGCAGGTGCAATCGGGATACAGGTGCGATTGCATTTCGGACATTTCGGTTCTTGGCGTTATCATGCAAAGCATTAAGGCTCTTTTATTTTCGTGAATCGCATTATGCTAATTATTCGCGTGTACATATTTTTCTCTCATTATGCAGTTCTCGCAAATTTAATAGCTCATGATACAGCGATTTCTCTTTTCCATCGCATTCGTATAAAAAATATCGTTGTCTCTTTTATTTCCATTAATGTAGATTAATTTTAATCTCGGTTCAACTTGCTTTTCATTCTTTTCTAATTCTTAAAACTACAAAAAGATTAAAAAAATAAGTTGTATTGGACTGAGAGAACAATTATAATGTTTAGAACAACTATAATTTTGTTGATATGTGACTTATCAAAATTTTGTTATGTTTTAATTTATAAATTGTATTATTCTAATTAAATTTTGTTATTCTAATAAATTCTGATTAGAACAACACAATTTTTTAAAACAAAATTTTATCAAATTTATATATTAACAAAATTGTATATCAAACATTTCTCGCAATATAAGATTAAAGTTAATTTATGTTAAAAACTAATTTATGTTAAAAATTAAATATTTTCGACCATTGCATTGCACGTGGACATTTTTTTCTCATTTTAATATTGCTCAGTAATTTATGTACCACGCGCTTTCCATCATTGCCTAACATAATCACAGCGATACGCCAGTTTTAACAGAAAGAAAAAAAAAGTTCTTGTGTCGCTCGGCATCGAGTAATGGCTGACCTTTGGCAGTCGGCGAACTTGTCCGCATATCTGCGCACGCCACATATAGTATAGTTAATTACATGAGTGCCACTTGTGCACGAACGCTTCGCGCGATTGCATAATGACGTTTACGTCGTACGAACGGTTTCGTCGAAAACAACGGTCATCCTTCCGCGCATCAGCCACGCCGATGAGGAACGGTATAGTGAGTGAACGGCCGTAAAGTACAATTGCAATTTGCACGTTGTGGATGTGCACGACGATTGCCTATCGACGCAATTTCACCAAGGTCGAGCGAGTTTGCACGACACTGGTAGAGAAATTTTGAAAATTTAACAACAGAACAATAGGTCGCAATAATGTCGTCGGAATGACATTGAATTGAATTGTTAAACCTGAAACACAAAAAAAAAACTTTGGCAATAGGAACAGGGAGCATAACAGATTATCAGAGAAACTGTGATTCTAGTACACGGTTTCTAATATCTATATAGCTTGCTATTTCTCATTCCCTGCTTTTAGACTGTGTGTTAAGCTAATTGAACAATAATTTTTAATATACTTCGGAAGCCATTTTGATGCCATTTTAATGTTATCATGCTTTTTTGTTCTCCTTGGGGAGTTTTTTTTATTCCAAGGGCAAAAATCGGTATTAACGAGGTTTTTTTATGTTACATAATTACTTTTGTCTCAACAGTCTCCTCCAGATGCACTTATTGTTATCGCGAGTCATTGCGAATGTAATGACTTTTTCGTCGTTTTTAGCGGCCGTAAAGATAAACCGAAGTTTGACTAATTGCGTGAAAATTGACGTGCTCGACAAGTCGTCGCTGCATAGTTCAGTTACATAATTCACTGCTGATTTTTCGTTTGGGCATATTAGTCCTCGGGCGACGGTCTAGTCGAGGTCGATCACGGGTGGTACTTTTACAACGGTATAGTGAGTAGTAGGTGGAGGATGTAGTCCTAAAACTGGTTTAGGAAAGTGACCGAGGCGGTTCCTCCTTTATTCCTTTTCCCTTTTTTTTGTGCGCGATCTCGCTCCTTCGTCTTCCCTCTCCGTCTCTCCCTATTTTTGATTCTTGTTTTGCGTCAGGTTCCTGCGCTCACGAGACTATACGAATGATGCGCAAAACGCGATGTCGATGGCCTGTTACTGGCGATCACCATGCCTTGCAGGTGCATGCGTTATTTCTGCCTGCTTCCCTCTCAACCGGTTTTTATTATTAATTATAATATATGTTAATTAAACATTTATATTATACGGAAGCAACTTATTATTGTTAGCATCATTCTAAGCTTCGGCTGCCTCACTGCATATTTTACCACAATAACCATCTTTTTTGAGACGCGTAACCGACGCATCCGTTCAGTTAATGCGACGATGTCCAATTAAATGATTCATCATTTCTCAAATTTAATGGTTCGCGTATAAATCGTCTCATTAGATATACGTTGCTTAGAACTCTTTCGTTCGTGCGGCAAGTGCGGCTTGATGAAATATTGTCGCGATGGTAAATATCGTTATTCTTGAAAAGAAGAAGATTCATCGAACGCGCGTGCATCGGCCGGGAGATATGTTACATAAACGTACGTCTTCATGTATCGTGCACGCGCGTATTGGTTTTATTTGCATTTTCCGCGTTGCCGATCAAACGGAATCCAGACTGATGCGAGATCGTAATGGTACACCGCGCGCGCTGTTCGTATAACGTTTCCTGCTACACTCGCGCTACAGCGAGCCGAGCGGCGATGGACGAGTCGACACGTGTATGCGTTCCGATGCGCCAAGGCGCGCCGGACCGGAGATTTCAATGCTCACCTAAGCGATGCGTCGCCGCTTGTCTGCTCGCGGGCGGGGATAATATTTTTCTTCTCCCGACCATTCTCCTTCTCTTCGGAATGTTCCCGCGTATGCGTTGAAAGAAAAAGAGTCTGGTAATAGCTACTAAATGTTGAGTGAAGTAATCAATTGTTCGATTAATATAACTAAAAACTTTTTACTTTCCTAATTATTTAACTGAAGTATTAAACTGAAAAAAGATAACATTGAATTTTAATACTTATGTGAATGATTCTAAGTAAATATTTATTTGATATAAAAACCTTTAATTTCATTGTTATTTTTTTTTGAGTAAATAGACATTTATTTGCTACAAGCAAATGTTTACTTGTGGTACTATTCAAAAATTATTTATTTGAAAAAAAATCTAAATATGTCGTACTGAAAGTTGTATTGAAAAATTAAATTGAATTTTTTTTTAATTTCTAATATAAGAATTTATAATATAGAATTTATAATATAAGAATTTAATAGAAATAGACACAACAGAGAAGTTATTAACATCAGAGTTGTATGGTTCAATGGCAATCTAGTAATAAAATAATATAATCTTGATTTAAATCCTGAAGCGCCCTGATATTTCTCTCGTATGTCGCTTATTTCTTACACTAGATATGGATGTAATTATTGAAGTAATTTCTTTGTGTATTTTTTTTTGCATTTTTTCTCGGAAGCTCGAATAGTCGTAATTTCGCCATTTTTTATATTCCTTCTTAACGTTGCAAACTTTAATTAATAATAAGTACACTATAAAAAATAAATAAAATGTTAATTTTAACTTGAAGACGTATATAGTTAATTTTCTGAGAATTGCAAAAATGTTAAAATTAACATTTTTTTGCATGTCTCAGTCTATTATACGTCTTTAAGTTAAAATTAAAATTTTTACAGTATACGTAGAAATAACTTACGTGGCATAACTATCCTATAATTGCACGAACTTGGATGTGTCTATTATGGAATCATGGCCGCAGCCTTAAAATGGTAGAATAACGACGTTCTTATCGTGAATGTTGATGAGTTTCGTAGCTGGGCTATTTGGCGAGTATGTTAGGCAACGGTGTGGCTCCGTTAGAGTCGTATAGGAACCTTCGATTTCGCGCGAAAGTTACGCAACGCGACTTACAACTCAAGCCTGCTGTCAGTGATCTCTGCGACGGCCAAGGCAACCGTGCCGGTATTAGAATTTCGCCATGTAGCGGTGAGGAATGGTGGGGGATAGAAGGACATAGGCCGACGAGAGTCACTGATTAGAAATTTAACGCAGTGTACGGAACTCTCTTTGCATTCTTCGATGATTCGAATCGAATCGAAAAGTTGAATTTATGCGAGCCCTATACTGAAAAAAATTTACTATATCTTAATGTTTGTTTGAATAGCACTAAACATTTATTTATAATAATAAATTTATTTTAAATAAATATTTATTCGATAAAAAAAATGATAGTTAAATCAAATTAATTGTTTTTTGTACCAAATAAATATGTTTACTTTTAATAATTATTTATTTAGAACTTTATTTAGAACTTTATTTAAACAAATATTTGTTAAAAAATTGTTTTTTTCAAATTTATTAAATTTGAATCTTTTATTGCCGTATTGATTCCTCTTTTCTAATAAAATACATGCAACATAAATTAAAGAATATATAATATCTGCATCTATTTATAAAATGTCTGCGTTCCTGTTTATATTTAAATATGAAAAAATATTTCAATAATTTATTTTATGTATGTTTCTGATCAATATTGACTATACAATTTGTTTAATTTTTTCACACTTCTTTTAAAGATTTATATTAAATTGTATTAAATTCTTTGAAAAAGAAGGGAAATGATGTACTTAAAAAGTTCATTCCACAAAAGCTCTACCCACGATTCTTTACCTTAAATACGCAGTTACATTAAATATATAAATGTTAATTAAAGGCAATCAATTTCTTCAACTTTTAATGTTTTTTATCAGACACTCGGTAAACTAATGGGTAATATTTTTTGAAAACTGCTTATATTTCCTCATCGCGCGATTCCGCGAATTATAAACATTTTATAATTCTTATGACTGGTGCACGACTTGTACATTTTTCATTTTCTGATCAACGTACTACTTTCAACAGGTGTCACGCAACTTTTTCTCCAAATTATTTATCCGTGTTTATATGATCCTAACCACTAGAATTTTAGAATACGTCGTTTCAAGCCGGTTTCGAGTCATTCCTCGATCACACATCACTCTGCATGAAGCCCGTGGCGATACGATGCATTTTATGCAATTGCGGTGCGACGCACGCTCATTCCACTTAGCCGACGGCCGCACCAAAAGAGGATCTGCACTGTCGCCGTGTGTGTGGAATGCGTTAAATTTGACGCGATGAAGGGAGCTAGCAGGGCCGGCGCAATCAGTCATATAAAACTAGTCGTTATTAAACTCGTAGAACAACATTATGACCGATCGAACGTGTTCGTTATTCATGTATTTTTAAGAAATGTCATCAGAGTCACGCTACATTTCCAGTGTTTTTATTCAAGCTACATATACAGTGTATCAATCAAGTAATTATTACACGTATAACGTCCACTTATCATGAAATCAACGTATGTTCGTACTTACCGCATTCTGAAAAAAAGAATTCTTTTGATTCTTCAGTTAATTGAAATTAATTAAGTAAAATTAATTTCTGATGTTTATAAGATTATCATGATTACATCGAAAGAATGATTTTGCTGAAATATCTAAGTAAAAATTTAGGTAAGTAAAGATCTGAAAATAAATTTTGTTAGACCAACACTGAACTAATCATAATAATTATGTAGGAAATTCTAGTATGATAACAATGTGGCAAAATATCATAATCTAGCAACCAACTTGAGTATACCTACACAATTATTTTGATAGTCCAACAAAATTATTTTCTGGTTTGTATCTTGCCAAGTTTTTAAAAAGCAAAATTGTTCTTCCTGTGTAAGAAATATCAGTCTTTCTCGTAAAATTAAAATTTCTTTAATTTATAAGTAATACTCTACTATTACATCAATTTGAATTCCTCGAAATTTAAAAATAAATAAATAAATTATTTTTAAAATATCAAAATCAATACTTTTCAAATGATACCAAATGATATCAAATGAATTCAAATGATATCAAATGATGACTTGTGTTAGCAATAGCTTTCAAATAAAAGTAAGTCTTTAACCTTGACATATTTTGTTACCGATTGCTAAGCGTTAATTAGATAGCAATCAGAGAACGATGCAAATCAAAGATCGTAAGTTCAGATCATAATTTCGCGATCTCAATTTAGATTTCGATACGTTTCGGGTATGCGAGAAAAAAAAGAAATGTTCCGAAAGAAACGCCGTTAACGTATCGTATGTACCGCGCGGTAGATAAATACTGTTACATCCAGTGCACATACGAGCTTTAACTGTCGTTGACACGCAGGTAATCGCGCTCAGTGACGCGCACCTGTTGCAAAGGCTTAGTACATCAGGATGTGCAGTCATTGCGACGAATTACAATGCATCGTCCGTAAGCCTCGCGATGCGTGCATGCATGTCTAATCGTACGCGCTCGCCCGCGTGTGTGCGTACACGCACGCGTGTGCGTGTCCGTTCGCATAGGGGTACATACACGGGTCTTCGCGGTACCGTGACGTACGTTGAAAAAAGAAGCGTGAAATTAAATATCCGACAAATTTTATAATTTCTTTTCACGTACAGTTACCAAATTACTCATTAGGTACACCACAGAAACATAACTAATTTATTCCGATTTCATTAATCTGCAAGGAAGGATTAGCCCTTCTCTTTTTAAATTTAAGCTGTATATATAATAATTTAATTTTTTTTCTCGATTATATTCTCGAAGATCATCGTTCGAATCATAACTCGACTCTACAGGCATGTGATATTTGTAGAGAAAAGTTTTTGTTATTTATAATTAGATGATTAGATGTTACTATAATTATAGCTATTACTGCTGTAATGTTAATTATAATAATTGTATGTAATATGTATAGTTCTATTCTAATTCTAACAAACATATAGTTAACTAACCATGTAATATATTTTTATATATATTACATGATATAATTGTTTCAAAAATTATGATAATTACAACTATTTTTATGATAATGATATATAGTTATTTTATAGTTATTTTTTGGTACCAAACATATATATATTTAATAGAACTATATATATAATTATCGTCATTAAATTACCATAATCAAAATTATGATAAAATACAAAATGATAAAGTACAATTATATTCTCAAATTTCAAAACTTCTCTCAGCTGTGGGCATTATGAAAATGCGAACGTTTGTATATGTTACGCTTCGAATGAACATTTTGCGAGGTTTACGTCGTTCCTGGCATGAATACGTCCCTGAGGCTTAACGCAAATCTTGCGGAACACCCCGCAGACACGTACGCCGAGGTCCACCGGTTGAAACGACACCGGACTTCTCGCGCGCGGGGGAACAGGTTCGACTCGTCGTCGAAAGCGCCGCGAGCAGGTACACCTCAGTGCGTACGCCATCGTCGTCATCGTGTCGTTAGCTGGTGTGCACGCATACACAATACATTCCACACACAGAGAACGAGAAATGTACGGCGGTGGTGGTGGCGGCGGCAGCTAATGGCGCAAGAGGGCCGTGACCGAAATTCTTTCCGAGCAAGGGGGCCAAGTGCAAAAGAAAAGAACGTTCAATGCGATAAATCTCGTTCTACACTAGAGCTAGCGAATCGGTGCGATCGTTTCGCGACGGTGAATTAACGCGAGTATAACTATTATGGATAATAGATGTTGAGTCTGCTCTCATCGTGGAAAATGTCACTTTGTAATATGACTAATGTCGATTACTAAACTTGGATAGAACCTTGAACGCGAAAGTTGTTTCTCCTTTATGATAAAAATTTTTGATTGAAAATGAACGAAAGAAGGTTCTGATCATATCAATCAAAATTCTGGTCTCAACTAGAATTATAATAGTCAATTAGAAAATTCTAATTTGTCTTTTCAACCGGAATTCAAATTAATGCAATCAGTTTCTTTTTCCAATACGATGATGAAGAATTTCAATTCGCTGATTACTTATACTTTATACTTTTTCTTTAATTGTTGTAGTTTAAATTTATTTATTTATTACGATTTATATAAATATCACTTAGAAATTTTTAAAGATTTGGGAAGAAAGTGGAGCTGTATATTTCTTTCAGATTTTTAAGTATTAGATTGGTGCAAAAAATTTGTATTAAAGTTGAATTCAAAATTTTAACGATATCAAAATGAGATTATCAACATAAGTTTGAATATACTTTTGTTTTTTATTTAGAAAGAATTTTTTTAAATTTATTTTTTAAGGACTTTAATTTTCTAAATGTATATTTAATATAGTTATTCGATAAAGAACGATGCGAACTTTTCGCATCAACTTGATGTTGAATAATTTTGGTCTTTGTTCCTGTATAATTGCACGAGTTATTATCTTCAAAATGATGGTGTAGTCTGCGGTTTAGCGTTGCTCTAACAACGAGTAGCCGAATGACACCGCTCAGTCGCGACGATTTCTGCCACGGTCTCTGATCCCGCTTATCTGTTTGGAAAAAATTTCAATTGAAATACTACAACGAATGAGAACCAAGGTAAATTTACCGCTGCCATTTTCCTTGCTATTCTAATTAGAGGGGAACGAAATTACGGATAGCACTGGCTTATAAATGATCTAACCGCTTAGAATGAAATTAATCGCAGATATGAATTAATACGATTGTATTTAATCGCTTCTTTAATTTCATTAAATCATTAATCAATAGAAGTCAATGTCGCTTCATATCATTGATATACATTTTTTTTATTTTGAATTTTTTACTTGGAAACTTAAATCGTTTCATAATTCCTAAGATGATGCCCATTATGCAATACGGTCGTAAAAACGGAGTTATACAATCGACGTTGAATTATGCGAATAGTTGCGTATTCACTTGAAATCGCACGATAATGATGACGCGTATACAGTAATGTCCTATAACTCGTTGCGTTTTTTTTTTCATGGTCCTGCAAAATGATTATCGGTGATGAAATGATTTCTCTGGATACTGGGAGATAATTTCATTGTATAAGGATAATTACGTCATGTTTTTAATGTTGTATAGACTTTTTGTTGCTTTAGGGTTACTGAATTACAATAATAATAGTTTGACTTGAATTTATTGAACTGTGTGAATCAGTTCAGAGAGTTTATCGAAAGAACAGGTCTGATATCGAGTAGTATCAGACAGCCTCAATTCACTTTGTCACATTTCATCGTAGTGTATCGGGTCACGTTATCGACACTTTTCTTCAAACAGTAATTCCTAAGAACCAACATTGTGCCTCGTTGTTGTGCGATCTCCGGCTACACGCTTGACCGGCTACGTCGAAGTTGCACCGGTCTTCCCCCACACTGCACTGATCTTCTCCTCCTCTCTCTTTATTCCTGATCCTCCAGCGCAAAACGCAGCAACCGGTGATTTTTTCATTCGCAACTTTTCACCGAGTGCCAAGGTCGAGCGAAGAAACGTCGTCGTCGTCGGCTAACGTCTCGATCTTCCGCTCGACCATAGAAAGGACTCTCTGAAGCGTGGCGTTACCAGGCCGCATAAATATGTGTACGTGTGCGCTGTGTGCACGTGCAGATGTGTGTCTCGCTAGCTTCTAGGAAGCGCAGAACTCGTATGTGCGATGCATTATTCGCGAACCAATGCATTCGTTCTGCTGGCAAGATCGAGCTGGCCGGCGAATCGCAAAGGAAAACACGATCGCGTGTGTGATCGGCATGACCGATTCAATTGCGATTATTGAAACTGATAAAAATGGGACGCGTGTAATTTGGGAACGACAAAGCCAGGCCAATAATTTGCTCCAAAATTAAGATCCTTCCTCGTGCCGGAGAATGCAATTAAGTTAGGCATTAAGTCACGCAAACATGGTTGTATGGAGTCAGTGCTATAGATGCAACCTGGTTTAACGAAAATTACAGAGCACTGTCAATATTAAGATTAGATGGAAATCTGGATAGAAAATATGCAAGTTTATAAAATATTTTATTTTTCATTGCGTATTCTAACGGTAGTATCTGCATAACATTTATCATCTTAGAGATTGTACTTTTGAGATTGCATACTAAATTACGTATATTCGAAGAAAAGTGAACAAATGTAAAAGTCGCACATTTATCATGCACATACAACTAATATCGTGTGATAATATTCGTGTGCTCACATAATTTTATTCTTCTTTCTTATTTATTATTGTTTACATATTTTCTTTGTGATGTGAGAAAAGCATAAGAATAGTAAAAAATATTTAGAATTATACGAACGGTAAGTGCAAAAATCACATGAAAATATTATACAGTTACGTCATTAAGTCGTGTGATTTTTACACTTGTCCGCATAATTTTACATATTTTTTTAGTAACGCAAGATATTCTAGATATCGATGATGTTAATACTTAATTGGTACGAATATTATCTTTCAGAATTTCGCTTCAATTTCCAAATTGTTTTATTCTAAAACCAAATTTTGATTACTACAAAAACTTAAAAAAGAAGGAAGTTTTATGTAAGTCACATATAAAACATTTCTCTTAATGTAATATCATTTCTCTGGCGGTGTCCTTATGAAGGAATTGCATTTCGCTGGCATTGATTCTGCACTGCGAAACGCAAATTGCTCCGAACATGGAAATGCACGGATTTCACGCAATGTGGAGGTAATTTGCGCGCGTGCTCGTGCGCACTGCACGTGTCCATTACGTAAAGTGACCAAGTGGCCGCGTATACGTACGGTGTCACCTTGCTGTCCGTACGACGATTCGACCCACGCATGGTACCGCTACGCAAACGCTACGCAGATATCGCACGCGAGATCGTGCATACGAGATGTCGCACTTTCTCGCGAACGCCTCGGCTCGGATTCCGGGGCGATTTTTCCGCTGCGTCCTTGCCTGGAATTTCTTTATGTTTAATAGAGACCAGTAGTATTCCAATAAGAATCTGAAGCCGTAATTTTGTGGGAGTAGTAACATCAATTTAAGACAACATGATAATATTGATGCAACGTTATCGAATTTAGGAAAATTTATGATAGAAAGGACAAAAGATTCAGAAAATTAAAAAGAGATCGTGAAGAAACTAGGAGAAATTTTTAGGAAAATTTTATAGAACGCGGATGTGAACATTAGTAGTGTTGTAGTATTTCTTCTGCAAACTTAATGAGAAAAGAAAAATAAATCACGATATTTATAAGAGGAACGTCTCGAGATCGAAGCGCGAGATTCGAGAAAACCTGCCAGGCATAAAGCAGCCTGGGTCGCGACCGGGTTCAGGCGGAGAGATCCTGTTGCGAGTTCTCTTGCTGGCATGGACGATGCATCGTCAGCATCGTCCAGGCTTTACGCCTTCGTTGCCGTTGTAATATCTGTTCGATCGAACGAAACGACGCGGCTTAGCCGACCTACTTACGACCGACCGCTCCCTGCTCTCGAGTCCTTTTTTCAGGTTTTTCCTTTCCTTTCCTTTCGGCTAACACCACGGCTCGGCAACGTGCGCCTTCGCCATTTACGCCGTGTTTATCTCGCTTATCTGCATACAGACCAGAACAATGTGTCGGATGATGAAGTAATCGACGAGTTGCATTTTTAATATATATATATATATATATATATATATATATACTATTCGTCGTGGAGTATTTAGTTGGTCGCCAGTAACGTACTAGTAAGGTGGTTAGTTAGTTTTACGTTCGGTTCGGTTCGTTAGTAGAACCCTGTA
>NW_012130080.1:2705910-2708043 GCF_000143395.1 Atta cephalotes | reverse complement strand
TTACCGTTTACTTACTTCGTACGTTACTAACTAACGAACCGAACGAAACGAAATAGTGTCGGTAGTAGTAGTAGTAAGTAAGTACGTACGAGTAGTCTATTATTATATATATATATATATATATATATATATATATACATTTCGCTGGAGATTTATGGGTCGCCATAAACGTCATAAGGTGGATGTTTTATCGTCGGTCTTGAGAAACCACTGGTAATTGTTGATAGCTGCAGACTCGGACTGGTATTCCACACCCCACATTTAATGTTGAAGTTAACGCCACGATACACTCCGAATGGTAACAGAACGGTATCGAGGCCGTTTACTCACATTTACAAGCACAGTTTGGAATTGGATCAGATCAGAGAAAAAGTGAACTTTTTTAATTTTAATTTCTTGGCGTCGCGTATAAACATCAAAAGAGCAATGACTCCCTGGAGTTAAATAACATTTTGTTATTTTTACATGAAAAGAAAGAAGTTTTGCTGAAGTATTAAAAAATTTATCAAGATTCACATTTAAAAATAATACATAGGAATCTCAAATATGATGAGTAATGCTGCAAGAAGATTTGACAACCAATTTGAATATCCTGTACCTATACAATTATTTTTGTAGTCCAACAAAATTATTTTTAAATATGTATCTAAATTTTTTGATACTTCAACAAAACCATCTTTTTCGTGTAATCTCTCTCATGTATATCATAGAATGTAAATCAATCTATTTCTGTGGTTATTAAAATCGATAAATAATCTATATTAATGATATAATTTGATTTTTTGACATAATGAATTTAACGTGTAATGCTGTGAGTAACAAATTCTTCGCAACGTTGGACGAACATCGATACGCTACGACAGACAAGTCTAGGATGCAGAAGTCACGCTAAATGCAGCCTCGGGATAATTTCGACAAGCGCCTTAGCCCGTAATGGCAATGACCTCGAGGCCTCGTATAGATCAGGAAGTATACTCCGCTCGTTTCAGCATCGTGCTCCCTGAGTTTCGCATTGGGAATTGTGAGGATTCAGTCGTTACATTCGAGTCCGGGCATCGATCTTCTCCGCTCGATCGCTCGTGAGGTACTCCGTTTCGCGAGCGAGTACATTCGTCTTAATACCCTTTTGATTTGACTAGCAACTGCAACGTCGTCTATCTAAAGATTCTAAGGGAATCGAGTCAACGTCTACAGAATCTTTAACGCTGCACTGAGAAAACTGTGATTGAAAATGAATGATTGGAATGGACGAAAAGATTCTTTTAATCAGAATTTCGAATTTTAGTAGAATTTAACCAGAAAAAATTTTGATCCGTTCATTTTCAATTAGAATTCCAATTAATCTATCCAAACAGGATTTTTCTAAGTGTGCGGTATATTTCACGTCCCTTGTCTTTTTGTATTTTTCATATTTTATTGGATTTTCTTATATCTCAGCATTTAAAAAGTGCTTATCAATTATGAGAGAAATAATTAATTTATTTTATAAAGAATAAAAATTAATCTTCCACTAATTTTTTGAATGGATATAATCAAACATGAAGGTTAATCATTAGTTTATTCTTAATATTATATAACCGTATATACATATATAACCGTAAATATTAATATTATATATTATTATAAAACCGATTTTCCGACTACAGTGGTGGACTGCGTCTCAGGTCCCGATTTACCGGAATTTCCTCGCCATCCTCTTGGTCGATCTCTTCTCCTTGTCTTCTTCGCTTCGTGAGTAAGCCCGTTCCTCTCGATTCCGACCCGATGTACCGGTTCTCATTTCATTTTCTTTCTCTTTCTCGCTGTGCGAAGGGAAAAGAGAAGCGAAAGGAAAAATTAGAAAGAGAGAGAAAGATATCTGACGAACAAGGAATGGAAGGAGAGAACTGGACGAGGAGAGAGCACGACAGAGAATCGGGATGAAAGGGAGAAAGAGAGAAATAAAAAGAGAGAGAGAGAGAGAGAGAGAGAGAGAGAGAGAGAGAGAGAGAGAGAGAGAGAGAGAGAGAGAGAGAGAGAGAGAGAGAGAGAGAGAGAGAGACGACGACGACGACGACGACGACGACGACGACGTACGTACGACGACGTACGTACGTACGTACGGTACGGTACGTACGGTACGGTACGTACGTA
>NW_012130080.1:2667875-2705890 GCF_000143395.1 Atta cephalotes | reverse complement strand
AGAGAGAGAGAGAGAGAGAGTCGAAGATAGGCAGAGGCGTACATCGGTACCCCGGTCACGACGATTGCGCCGCAGGTATTTATAGCACAGCCGAACCTGTTAGGGGGGATTTGGTCAGAGGAACTCATGCACGCATGCACGCGGTGTGATTCTTTCCACCGAAGATTGCCCGAACGGAACCGCCATTTTGATGCCTTCGCCATGGCTGTTACCTTCAGGGGTTCAGGTCGTGACGCAAGCGATTGCGCAAAAGATGTCGTTAGGCACCTCGTCTAACTCATAATTTTGAGGTCGGGATAGCCTGCGGTTGATTTCGAGCTCAGGGACAAGAGAGTCTTTCGAGAAGATTCAGAAAAGATCATCCTCCTCGAGGACACCGCGGACATAGGGATTTAAATTTCTCTATTTCGACCACTCTGCATTTCGGGGTGCTTTGAGCTTTGTTTACAGAAGCGACTTACTTCTTAACTTACCCGCATATTCCTAGTGATTTTTGTAACATTAAGATATTTTGTGTGTGGCATTTATATATATTACTTTTTTTTAATAATTTCAAGCACGTAAAAAATGTTAATTGCAAATAAAATTAAATAATATTTTTTTTTGCAAACGGAAGAATGTCGAGTATGTAATATTGGTATCCCCGAAGATTATAGGCGAAGAGACTTTTCTTCTTTCAATATATTTTCCAAAATGACCTCAGAGTAAAACACCGCGTCCTCGCGCAGATAATTTCCTGGTTGTCGCTCTAACAATGTGATTACACAGTGTCCTCGTGCTCGTCGAAAAGCACTTGATAAGTCTCGAAAGTCGAGAGATCGCGTGCGTCGCACATCCAATAATAGATTATCTTTAAAATTGTGTAAAAGCACTGTACTGCGTTGCGACGAAAAAAAATTATAAAGTTATTATTATTAAATAAAATTATAAAGTTATTATTATTAAATAATAATCAATATTGCCGACGATAAAAAGTTAGCGACATCGCTCATTTACTGTATTTATTATATATTTATTACTTTATTTCTCAGGTCCTTATTTATTCAATTCTACATGGTACATGGTGGACATGATTTTATTGATGCAAAACCGATATCTTATAATTGATTTTTACATCAATAATACTCTTTCTAATGCAAAATTATCTACATAAATAAAGTAATAAATATATAATAAAAAAATAATGTCGCTAAATTTTTATAGAAATATTGATTGGAAAAAATATTGATATTCTATGATATGACGATTTTGCATCCATAAATCCATCACTTTAGGAAATCATTTTATCGTGGGAAATCTTGTAATATCGCTCTCAATATCCGTTCGTTTCTCTTGAAAGAAATAACAACGGGAGGAGGTGATCGGTACCGCAATTGGTTATCGCTCGCTAATTAAAGACAGTTACTTGTCCGCGTACTCTGAGACATGCTCGAGGAGAAAAGTGGGAGATCACGTATGCGTGCGAAGGACGAACGTACGGCGAAATGGCCGTAGCCACTATACGGTACCTGCGAATCCTCAAGGTTGCTCATAAATTCAGACACGGAGAGCAGCGGGCCAACCGCCAACTGACGGTTATGATCGTCGTCGTCGTCGTCATTGCCTCGTCCGTGCATTACGTATGCCGACTGCCGAGTCCCGATCGGCTCGCATACGTATCGAGATTTAATTCCTGTCTCACCTTGTGTCGATGTCGCCGTTCGTATGAGTCGTAAATCCGTATCGCGTGTTAAGTGTTAAATTGTGCGAGCCTTGGAATGAGAAGTTTGTTGAAATTCTCAGTTTATGCCGTACCGAAGAAAATTGTAAGGTCGGAACTAAAAAGAGCAAGGTCTCATGTTTTTCAGAAAAAGCCTTTGTGTCATATTGCTTTCTGCAGTGTTTTCTATAGGATTTTTTATTTAGATTATGATGAATTTACTTCATACTGACCAAAGATCAATCAATACAAGTTCAGTCAATATAAATTTAAATCGAATTTATAAATATGGATCATCGACAGATGATATCAACAGGATGCTAATAATAACAAATTAGTTCTTTTATTGGAATATGTATGTCGATGTATCGAAGACTTCCTTGTCAATCAATAAATTACTCATAGGTAAAACACCAGACCTCTCAACTGTCGTAATAGTATATTTTATTAATGAAGGAGATGTGTATGTGAATCTTTAATAAAATTTTCCAATCCATTAAATCAAATTAAATAATAATATATAAAAGAATTCAGTTTGTCGTATTCAGCTCAACAAAAAACAGATTCGTAGAAATTTTTTTCTTTAATTCGATACAGTTCTTTACAATTGGGACAAACTGTCTCAAGATTTTTAGTAAATAATAGTTCATCATAATGCTGGAATATAATGGAACATTTTTCTCTTTTTTTGTCAATAGATCGAGACAAAACTGATGATGATCGTGCAACATCTCCGGAATCCTTTCGCAGCAGCAGTCCGGCACCATCACCATCACCTCCACATCCGGTGACAAGTAATGCTACCAGTCCGCCTCCAAGACGGTTTATCTCCAGCATCCTCGGCGGTGACGTGCCGTATGGTAGTAGACGTCATGTGCTCACCAGGGCGGAGCGGAAAGAATACAGTAGCCCACCGATAGCCTCGGATGATCCACCACAGTTCCTGTCAAAGTCAGAGAAGGTTGCATTGCCCAGGCCGCAAACACCACCGAAAGCACCCCGTGTTGAACCACCAACAAGGGTTTCCGTTATCCAGAGGGTGCCATCCCAAGGTACTTCTAGGAAAGAAGAAAACAAGATCGAGATCGAAAGAATTGATCCAATACAAGCTCCAGAACCAGAACAGGTAAACCAAGCAGCATAAATGAGAAATGATGTCCAAGGAGACTTTAAAACTAGTGCTAGAACAGTGAATAATCGTGCATTTATGCATTTTTCTAACTAAGGTCACCCATCTTTCGAATGTCCTATGTTTTGACTCTGTACTTTTTGTTGTCTGGATAGTAATCGATATATGTTCGTCGGATAACTACAGCAATGATTTTGCATTGTATGCAATTAAAACATTTCATATATTTCTTCAGTTATTGAAAAATAACGAATTTTAACAACAATAAAAATATGAATATACGTATAAGATATTTAAGTACATCCGAGGGAACAGAAGTCTATTATTAGGCTGATTCAGTTATGCTTCGTTAATTTCGACAGGATTTCGTTAACTTCCTTGCAATGCCTCATACATTATGTATAACGACAAAGCGGATAAAGAAGGGCGAAGAAAATTTTGCATGGTATTATGCGTAACATTACTTAACTTGCGGTCTGCCGAGCAATTTCTTGCGATTTTGTATGCTGTTGTTTTTCATATCAAAGTACGAAGTAACGAAAGCTTGTAATTTCTATGAAAATGTGCACAGTAATTCACAGTAATTTCGCGAGTATACGTTATACGAGAAGGAAAAGAGAAAAGAAAATCTCTCTCTCTCTCTCTCTCTCTCTCTTCCTCTCTCCTTAGGAACAGAATTTCGATTTTATATCGAAAGTGAAGAATTGTGTATTCGGATATAATGTTTTGTTTTGAAAAATGTTCATCTAAGAAATTACATTCATACATCTTGCGCAACATTGTTTAATTTTTTCAATTTAATGGCACATTTAATGAACCAAATTTTTAGAAGTACATTAAAACACACACACACACACACACACACACACACACGCGCGCGCGCGCGCGCGTGCTATAATTTTATTACATATGCAATAAAATAAAGTATGAGATGTCTTTTTATATATTTTATATTTTAACCTTGGATAGAAAATCTTTAACTTATATATGCATTTAAATCATCAAGTGTGTATTCAATTTTCTTGCAATTATGTCTGTAAATTAACTTTTCAATTTTTTCCTAAATTTTCTTATTAAATTATATTTTTATCTCTTATACTAATAAAATTTTTTTTTTTCTTAACAACTTAACACCTCATTGTATGCTCTTTTGAGAAAATAACAACCGATTCTATTTCGATGAATACATACTCCTATCATTGTGCCATCTAGAGGTTGGTACAATAGTTCAAAAAAACAGATAAAGAGAGAGAGATAGACAGAGAAGCGACGAAAAAATGTGAGAGTGAAAATCAAAAGGAAAATATAGACTTCGGTATTTTTATAACAATCGAAAAGGAAACAATTAATATATTAATGCACGTAAGCAATAATATCAATAATAATATTAATAATAATATTAATAATAATATTAATAATAATTTCAGGAGCAGCCCATAGATTATGCAGTGCCGAAGCGAAAGGAGGAAGATGAAGAGAAGTGTCGTGATGGTGCGATGGCAGCACGCAGCTCCAGCACCTCGATTGCAAGGTCTTTGCTGGCTGTCAAACTGTCTGGATCCCAGGTGGTACAAGCGGCTGCAGGCCATGGCAGATCGTCGAATTCAGGTGGTTCTTCCGGCGGTGGTGGTGGCGGTGCCAACAATTCCTCACCCTCGTCGAACGGCGGCGGCAGCGGCAGCGGTGGTGCTATGATCGGTGGAGGATGCGGAAACGGGACGATTCTCGGCAGCGGAGGCAGTGGCGGTGGTGGTGCTTTAGGCGGGGGTGCGGGTGCAGGCGGCATGCCCCCCGGAGGAAATGGAGGTCGTGGCAACTATGGACCGAGTTCGCCGCCGACGGGCTCTCTGCCACCGTTCTACGAATCCTTGAAGGGCGGCAATAATCTCGCGAACTTCGCCAATCAGTATAACAGTTCTCAAGGTAAATTAATAATAAGTATAAGCGCGTCTTACCTTTGCTTTTTTCATTTTACTCATTTCCTTCACGTCAGAAAAACGTGAATGATTTTCAGTCGACTCTTGACTCGATATCTCGCCGCTATGAAATCTTTTTAATGATACGCGGTTCGTTATTGTTAAATCAATTCTATTGTTAGAACATTAACGATTAACATTACATTTTTGATCGTTGCAGACACAACGCTTTTTTTTATTACGTCTGATTAAAGACGTATTAATTAATTGACTAATTAACAAGAAATAGTAGTTATTTCTAGCCATTTGTTTTGTACAATTAAATTGTTAGCTAAATCAACTAAATTTTAGAATTAAATTTATTATGACATATATAATTCTTTGTATTTGAAGTCAGGCAGTAATATTTATCTTGTCTAAAGGAAATCATCGAAACGGATAACAGAGCGACACATCTGAACAGATCGTGATATTGTTTACATCTTTTGTTCAAATAATTGTGATTGTGGCCGACTGTGATCAGTTCTGACTTGAGTGTTTACCGTGCGGTTGAGCAATTCGGTTATTTATGTCTTACAAAATTGTAATAGTATGTCCTACACTTGGACGCATCGTGTGTCAAGTTATCTTGTACATTATTTTTTGCTGCTATTACAGTTTTATTTTTTTGCTATTTATTTGTTTTTGTTTTTGCTATTATTTATACAGGAATATATATTGCCTTTTAAGATATTATTAAATTATTGTGATATTTATCTTCAGACATCTAGTCTCTATGATGCAAACATTATTGCAGAATTTAAAATTGCAAGGTATCACTTTTTTTGGCAAATCTAATTGTAAGATGTTATTCTGTTGCATGTATAATTTTTTCGATGTTACTCTTAGTGTGGCATAAGTTTCTTTTATTTTGTTAAGCAATAACTCTTTTATTAATGACGATACATTATGAAAAAACAAAACGATGTACAATAGATTATATTTTATTTCAATTAATCAAATTATCACAATACTCATTCTCTGAAATCCGGGAATAATGCATCAATTGTCAAGATGTTATTATCCTTTCAGTAGAAAATTTGAAAGAATACGTTATGTATATGTATACAAATTTGTTAAATTTATTAAGATTCATGGATCTTTATTGTTGGATTTTCAATTATCTGTGTCGTTATTCAGGAAATGCGTATCTCACACCATTGACGGCCGTTGGGATTGAATGCGATACCGGTCAACAGGACAACTCACAGCACGCGCAGTATAATGCACAGGAGGGCAAGCAATACTCTCTTCTTCAGAATGTTTGCGCAAATGTTTGCGCCTCCTACGGTTTGACGTTTAAGGAAGAGGAGGAAGAACTAGCGGGCTATAAAATTCAGCCGAACGACCTGCTTCCTTCTCAATATGGCACCTACGACGTCACCGATACTGGAATGATGGTGGATATGGTGACTGGTACCATGGTAGTGGATCCATTGCAGTTCACTGCAGCGACCTTGACCTTCAACTCGCCGTCTGATCACACGGCACTTCTCGAAACTCTCAGCGACGCGGCGGACCTTCTATTGCCCAGGTTGCAGACCGAAGATGGTGGCAGCGATCTCTTGGAAGAATCACTACACTCGCCCGCATCGACTGGCAGCAGTGGAATCGGTCAGGACGCCGGTCAGATGACCACTCCCGTTGAGCCTAGCGTCGATCCTTTCCCCGAGCATAGCATGGCCTTGACTAGAGGCTTTGACACGAGGTGAGCTCATGCTCAACTAGCGTGAGGAACTACTCGCGCGCTCGTTGATTTAATTAATACTATCTCTGCCATTCGCTGTTTGCTTTCATCGTAGTTGAATTTAAAACCCAAGTATCTCCATATAAATATGCCATTTGTAAATTTCAATTGCAATATAAATTGAATAAAATAACATATTGATGATAGATCGCGTGCCCTTTTTCTCAGACACTATACAACTCCGCAACATTTTAACGCATCCAAGTTGGCGGGATTGAGTTACGCAGCCGGCGAGACGAGTTATCAGTCGCTTCAAAAGGAACGTCCAGAGCTTGCGTTACATGTCAATCAGAATCATCAACATCAGCAGGATCAGCAGTTACAAATTCAGGTGCAGTTACATCAGCAGAAGCAGCAAGCTAGCTCACCGCACCAGCAGCAACAGCAACAGCAGCAACAGCAACAGCAGCAGCAACAGCATCAAAGTCTTCTGAGTCCCGGATTGAATTTCAATAACGGTAACAAATTATCATGATTGTTTTTATATTTTTGTATAATTATTACTGAATGAACGTTGATATTTTTACACAAATAAGTTTGTACGTAGATAGTAATATCTCTAAAATTATCAATTTAATGTATAACATAATATAAATGTTTTATGTGTGAGACATACAATGATATTATAATATTTGAAAATATAGAAATTGTAAAAAGTAGTACAATTTGTCGCGGAAGATTCTTAGATTTCTAACGGAAGATTTTTAATTCGTTGATCTAGGACTAAGGATTAATACCGCGCTAACGGTTCGGTTACTTAATCTCGAAGGTTTAGAGATAGACTCCGGTAGCAGCGTAGGCGGAAGCTTACCCAGCCCTGGCACTGCGAGCTGTTCCTTGGATGGAGCCTCATCTGGTACCTCACCGTCATGCGGACTGGGAGAACACGCGCACAGTCCACGCATAGCAGTTGTATCACCCACCACCGTCGCAACTCAAGCTGCTGGATCGGTAGGCGAACCGCCGCTCTCGCAACGGGTCGGTGTACTTCAACAAAGGGTAAGCAACCCAAATTGATCCAGGCAAAAGCATATATTTTCGTTTCACAATATTAAATTACCTCCCGGAATTGAGTTTTAACGACACTTAGAAATAATGTCGTTCGTGATATAATTTATGAGTTCCTTGAATTTTTAATTGAATTGTTCAAGCAAAATTGTAGATCGATACACAAATTCTTACGTGAGATCGATATGTAAAGATGATAAGTGGAATGTTAATTCCCATTCTCATATTATGCAATGCTCAGTCAATTTGAGTGCTTCATCCGATGTCATCTTCTGATCGTCACGAAAAACACAGCGAGAATTAACGTATATTCTCATCGTAGCTGGGTTTACCGAGCGATTGTCAGCTAGAATTTGTTAATGGTGGTCATGGCATAAAGAATCCTTTAGCCATCGAGGGTCAGAGGCAGGCCGCAGCTACTCGGGATGAAGAAAGAGCTAATCGCACTCCGCCTGGCAAGGTAATGCTGCTTTGTGCGTTAGCTCTGCGCAATCTTCGTTACTAGAGACATGGCTGTGACATAACGAATTCATCGTATCGAATCGCGAGTCGATGCCGCAAGATTGCAAGAAGTCGTTATAGCATTCTGATAACTCTTTGACTCTTTGCTCAACAGGACGATGATCCCAATCGCTTTACCTGCCGCGTGTGCAGCAAGAACTTCAGTCTTCAGCGACTTCTTAATCGTCACATGAAGTGTCATAGTGACGTGAAGCGTTATTTGTGTACGTTCTGCGGGAAGGGCTTCAACGATACATTTGACCTTAAGAGGCATACGCGGACGCATACAGGTGTGCGACCTTACAAGTGCTTCCTTTGCGAGAAGAGTTTCACGCAACGCTGCTCGCTGGAGAGTCACGGCCAGAAGGTGCATGGCGTTCAACATCAGTATGCATATAAAGAGCGTCGCGCTAAGGTAAATTAACTTTCTAAGATTGAAACATCAAAGTAATATTTTGCATCTATTATTCTCTCTATATATAGATATCCTCCATATATATATATATTTGTAAATATATATTTTAATTTGTTATCTGCATGCGATGTATCTGTTTGATAGATGTATGTCTGTGAGGAATGTGGACACACGACGCACGAGCCGGAGGTGCATTATCTTCATTTGAAGGAGCAGCATCCTTATAGTCCGGCGTTATTGAAGTTTTACGACAAGCGGCACTTCAAGTTCACCAATAGTAACTTCGCCAATATGTTGCTCCAGGTCGGCACAGACACCTCCGCATAGACACGATAGTAAAATGTTGATATTCGTGTAGGTAAAATATAGTTAGCGTATTAATTAACCAACGATCTGATATAGAAAGGCTTAAACGAACAAAACAAAATACACAGCGCGGTATACAAGAACACATTTAAAGACATTTAAGAAAGTAATTCGAGACACTGTCCCCGAGAATGGGTGCGTTGTTAATAAAGTTTAATAAAATTAAAAGTTAATTAAAAGTAGCGTCTTATCAAATGCTACAATTAACGCTACAACAGTGTTTTTCTTCGAACTTTGTCTTTCTTCTCCGAAAAACGGTAATCTCTTCCTTCTAAACTAGGAAGAAAGAAACAATGAACAAACAAGCTTAAAATATTTCATTTTCATCATATCGGCGAGAAACTTAAGAGAAATATCATGTACATGACTTCGCGATCATCGTAGCAACAATCGAAGATTATCTATTACTTTTATTCTTCTTTCCTCTTTTCTATCATGTCCTCTGCCTCTTCTACGTGTGAATTTAAAGGCGGCAGGAACCAAATGATGAATCAGATCCCATGAGATTCCTCAATTGGATCCTGTCGTCAAACTTCGATGTTTATTTCAGTGTCACCGCAATGGGAGCGACTTGCAGGTACTTTACGCGCGAAACGTTATTCCTTTCGTCAGCCTGATTGAAAGATGAATGCATGATCAATCGGCATCTTTCCTTTTCTCTCTTTTTTGCTTCTTTCTATCTTTATCTCCTTTCCTCTCCCGGATTCTCGTTCTCAATAGATTTAGAAGCTGGTTGATGTGCCGCATCGCTGCTCTTTGAGTTTCTCGTCGCTCTCCGATAGATACGAGTAAAATGTTGATATTCGTATAGGTAAAATATAAATAGCGCATTGATTAACCAATGGTCTGATATAGAAAGGCTTGAACGAACAAAACAAAATACACAGCGTAGTATACAAGAACACAAAATTATTCTTGTTGATGTAACTTTTCAGGGTGGCCTGTTACAACGGGACTCACGGAATATGGACAGCTGTGGCCTTGCGGAGCGACGAGAAACGGTCTCGAAGAGCAGCGATGCAGCACATCAACAGACCAGCTTCTAAATCCGTTGAGAACGAAAATCCGGGAGAGGAAAGGAGATAAAGATAGAAAGAAGTAGAAAAGAAGAGAAAAAAATGCCGATTGATCATGCGTTCATTTTTCAATCAGGCTGACGAAAGGAATAACATTTCGCGCGTAAAGTACCTGCAAGTGGCTCCCATTGCGGTGACACTGGAATAAACATCGAAGTTCGACGACAGGATCCAATTGAGGGATTTCATGGGATTTATGATCATTTGGTTCCTGCCGCTTTTAAATTCGGGTAGAAGAGGCAGAGGACATGATGGAAAAGAGGCGAAAGAAGAATAAAAGTAATAGATAATCTTCGACTGTTGCTACAATGATCGCAAAGTCATGTACACGATATTTCTCTTAAGTTTCTCGCCGATACGATGAAAATGAAATATTTTAAGCTTGTTCGTTCATTGTTTCTTTCTTCCCAGTTCAGAAGGAAGAGATTACCGTTTTTCAGAGAAGAAAGACAAAGTTCAAAGAAAAACATTGTTATAGCGTTAATTGTAGCATTTGACAAGACGCTACTTTTAATTAACTTTTAATTTTATTAAACTTTATTAATAACGCACTTCCGAGTTCTAATGATGACAGCACGTCGGACGCTCAAACTCTAACGTTCTGTCAGAAGAGCGTTCTGAAGAACTTTCAGACTTGCGTGTTGCGACGCTATAAAATTTCGCTTCTACCCATTCTCATTGGGGACAGTGTCTCGAATTACTTTCTTAAATGTCTTTAAAACTTCTTATAGTTCTTCTTATAGTTATAATTTTAACAGATTAATTTAAAGAAATTCTAGAACTGATAATAGATTACAGGAGGATGCATGGGACATACGCACACATACACACATATTCTGATACAATCTCATATATAGTGCTTAGCTGATAAATATTAATATTGTGGACTAAGAGGCGCGCGCGACATCGAGCAGACCCAAAGACTCGGATAGAACGTTTCAGGAATGCTGATTATCCTCGGCGAGCGTGTCGAGGCGGGAGAAGAATGCGATCACACGGAAGATTTTTTTTTTCTCAGAGATGTACGGCGAGTTACGTTATTTTTCGACTCGATGGGCGAAATGGGATTCTTGACGTCGCGATCGCCAGGGATTTCCTTCGATCGCGGCCTTCACTTTATTGTCATCGATTGATCGGGGCACCAGAATCGAAGGAATCCGCGTTGCTCGAACGTCGGGTATCGCGAAAAACGGGGCTAGATCACGATCGGCGAAGTGACTTTGCACCGTATCATCGTAGAAATAGAGCTCCGCGCTACCGGTGTCATAGTGAATAATCAGAATAATTAAAAATGAACTCTTCACGCCGCGAATGCAATCGACGATTTTATCATCAAGAATCGATGTTAAAATTAACTTTTGATTTTGATAGAGATGTTCCAAGTAAACATTTGTTACAGCGGCACGATACGCCGATATCGTTTTAGATAAAACTGCAGTTTTTATTATCCTCATTTTTTAATTATTTTTCTAAACGCCGGTAGTGTACATATATACATATATACATACATACATACATACATATATACAATACTTATAGTAAGTTCCCAACCGAAGTGCACTTTGGGTAATCTGTGATATGATAAAAGTAACAAGACAATCCACTCGCTCCTCCACGCACAGATTTCGCTTTTCCGCTCTCTTGTGCGCTTGTGGTTTTTTTTCTTTTCTCTCTTTCAGGATTAGGTAGGGAATAAGTAAGGGTAAGAGGGCATGCACACCCTATATACATATATACATGCACGGATACACGCACACGTACACGCACACACACGCACGCACACACACACGCACACACGCACACACACACGCACACACGCGCACACACACACACACACACACACACACACACACAAAACGGGATTTCGTGCAATTCTAAGATGGCAGTACATTTTAATCGGGCGACCGATATATTCTGCTCGATTTCTCTTTTCACGAAAATAGAATGGCTCTCAGGTTCTAAGGGATGATCTTGGGATGATCAAAGACAATAGATCAGCGAGCAATAAGCTAATTTCTCGGGAGACCAAAAAAGATTAACATTTGCAAACGCGATCGTGAAACACAATTCTCTTTTTACGCAACATTTTCTAATATGCCTGCTGGTTTCTATCTCATTTGTTGGCATAAGAATTGAGTAATTATATCTTTAAACAAATTGTATCTTATAGCGCTATCTCCATTTTCATTACTCACTCTTCTTCCTTGTATTTATTTGTACTATAGGTCATTTATTATAGAGTAAATGATGTATATATGTACATAGGCTTATTCACGTTGTCCCCGTGGCAGTGCGCGTTATCAAAAGGTTAGAAAGGGCCGCGAATACACGATGACCTCGAAAGCATAATTCTTCGACTTTTGAGCGAGCGCGAGAAAGTGCTTCGTAAATGCTTTATAAATTATCTATTTTTATAGAGAACATTAAGAAATTGAAATTAAAGATTATACATATTATCTGCAACTTGTCAGAAATGTAGATTATAAATATCTGAAATAGGCGAAAATTGATGGAAATTGCCCAGTGGGGTGCACCGAATCATAAAATTACTGAATATCGGATATCCAAAAAGAATGTGATATTGAATATCTGATTCGATATCTGATATCCGGGAAAAAAAACAATAATAATTTTCTTTATCTTTCCAACGTGAAAAAAAAAAGAGAAAGATGAACTGTGCAAGAAGTTCAGCTGAAAAGAATAAAATTCTGCATTAATGATGCAAACTTTCAATGTAAAATTTCAACCGGATATATTACCGGATACTGATATCCAGCTATTCAGTCGGATAGTAAAACAGTACTGGATAATACCGGATGTTACCCGGATATCCGATGCATCTCTACTACCCAGTAAACGAGAATGAATTAAAATAGATTGAAATTTTATCTATCCGAATGCGTATTTTAAATAACAACTTTTTTTATTCAATTGGATTAAATTGGATTCAATGATTCAATTGGATTCAGTTGGATTCAGTTGGATTCAACTGGATTGGATTGAACAATTACCTTTTCTATTCAGAATTTTGAATTGAGAAGTATTCACAAGACATAAGAAAGCTGATGTTATTTTTAGATTGAAAGACGTAATCTTAATAATAAGAATAAAAATGCATTCGGATTGAAAAGGATTTATTTTAACATTCGTGTATGCGTATTTAAGTTCTGGCAAATATGATTTCCAGTAACTCGCTCTGACAACTTCAATATGCAGAAGCGATCATATTAAAACTTCAGCTGGATCTTGAATGTTATTTTACCACTTTGATCGAATAAGATTTTTTTTGTTATTTATGTTATTTTATCACATTTTTTTGGATCATTGATAGTCCTAAGTGGGGTCCCGATTAAAAATATAAAGATAATTGTATCATATAATTAAGAATATAGGAAAATTTATTGTATTTAAAATTGAATTAGATCCGTCTCGTCGTACGAAACGTATCCGCCCGATGGTTAACGCGCTGAGAGGATTTGACAATCTCAATCGAATGTAATGTAAATACACGCCGTATAAGACTCTTAGGCAGATTACTGATATATTTAATTCTCATATATATTCACTCATGTATATGTATTCGTTTTTAAGTCCGCGGTTGCCTCGGCGTGGGCGATGACGCCACCCGCCGTGAGACGCTCATCCCTATTGTAAATAATCTTCATTACGACGGCGGAAACGGGTACCAGTTAATCCGCAATTGTCAGTATCTTGCTTACGACAGTAACGTACATATAATGTACTTGTACAGCGAAGGACTGAGAAAAGGAGGACCAGCACGGTTTTTCCTGGATTTACACCTCGAAACAAAATACTCGAGGATAACAGTACCTGTCGCGCACTGTCAATCATAAGTTAATATGTTGCGTATTATCATTCTTATTATTATTTTATTATTATTATTATTAACATTTTTAAACGATAACGTTCTATCTATGTTTCCATTACTATTTAATTTACGCTCAGTATTGTCGCGAATAATAGCACTTAGCTATACTTTCCAGCAAATTTATCGATTTGACTATCAACTTAATTATCATCATCCCTTTTATTTTGTTGTTACTTCGATATTTGCGAACGCTATTAATTTTCTGCGGCGTTGAATTTTCTCATCCCTAGTACATAATGATCTGTCATCATTATTATTATTATTATTATTTTTATTATATCATTATTATATTATCATTACATGCGCTGAATAAATTTAATTATTGATTCTAAAATTAATATTATAGATAGTTGTACACGTACGCAGGATATATAGCTCGATGTAGAGTGTTTCTTAATTATATATATATATATATATACTTCAATCTAGAATCGAAAAATGAGAAAAATAATATATAAAGATAGATTGTTTAAGCTTTATCTTCGTTGTAGTAACCTAGAGAAAATAAAATTATTTTAAACTAAGACTTTCTAAGGATCATAAATGTGATTACACAACAAGTAAGGAATAAAGACCTTTAACAATCAAGCTGGATCTTAGGCTTCAATAATTTCGTGTGAATTTATATACTATATATGTAATCTTTTAAAATTGCGTGGCGAAATGATTTTTCGGTCTTGAAAGACTCAAGACTGAACTACAATAGTAATATCATAAATTAAATTTACAAGCAATTTAATTTGATGCTCATCTTAGAAAGATCTTAATGATGCTGAATAATATATTAAAATTTGTAAATAATCTTATTGCGAAAAAATAAGATTATTATTAGATATT
Source organism: Atta cephalotes (assembly GCF_000143395.1). Lineage (NCBI taxonomy): Eukaryota > Metazoa > Arthropoda > Insecta > Hymenoptera > Formicidae > Atta > Atta cephalotes. The sequence continues at coordinate 2,691,268 of NW_012130080.1, read as the reverse complement.
CTAAAGTGTCATTCGAAATAACGTAATATAATTGTAATATATACGTATTTTATTTCGAATTGTATTTTGAAACATATCTATATTTACCGATTGAAGTATTGGCTTATAATTAAGAATCAGTCTATATAATATTTATCGAATTGTTCGATTGTAGAAGCGATCTTCTTTGCAGAACGCAGAGAGAAGATTATAACTGGGGAATAGCTACGGCATAGTGTACAATTTGCCCAATTTATAAGAATAAAATAGAAAAGTTATTTTATCTGAGAATTATCGATTATTTTGTACAGTCTCATTCCAGTTCTTGTACTTTTTTACGATGCGTCTCGGCCAATCTGAACACAAAGAGCATTTAAATAAAGTATTAAACTCTATATAGTATATAAATATATAAACTCTATATAGTAAACTCTATATATAGTATAATAAGCCTTTTTTTAAGTTCTTAAGCTGTTAGATTTTAATTAGTCCTAAGCTCTAAACTTTACAGTCGAGATCTGATTAACTTACTTAAAGTTTACATCGAAAAAGGTTTCTTATTAAAAAAAAATCGTCACAATTTAGAGTTCAGAACAAAAGACTAAAGATTTAATAATACATCTTTTTTTTGTAAATTTTCCCTCGGATGAGGGAAATTAGGCGCCTTTTGGGCAATATGCGCAAAGACAAGACTATACTAAATTCATTACACTGTTAATCAAACTCGTAAACAGAGTCCCTTTTTTTTCTATTACACAGTAATTCTAAATTCCTCATACAATTCCCAACAGTCTTAAATCTTTCAAGCTTTTTCATAACGGCCTTAAAAGCCTTCCAATTCCAATATGACAAAACCAAATTTTTATCAGCAAACAGCGCAGAAATATGCGGGACGCCTGAGATCGACCCCAGAACGGAAAATCACGAGTCGAGCGTGCTACGCACGCAGCTATTCGACACTTCTGATAGTTACTTATCGACTTTATAAGTTAGTACATATTTTTCATAATTTTTAATAATAACATCGTTATATTGTCGTTATATATATATATATATATATATATATCATTATCGTAAGAAACAAGTTATGGAGTTGCTCAAGAGACAGTTAAAGTGTTTGGTTCAAGGTTCCAATCTATCGCGTGCAACGGCATTGTAGATCCCGTAGTCTCTGCGTACCACAGCAAAAGATGTACGTATGAGAGGTAGGCCTGACTAGTTCCCAAGAGACAAAACGAACCATACTTATGACTATTATATGCATTCCAGTTGTACCCGTTGCGCGACCCATGGAATCTGGAATTAAACATCTCTTGAGCATTTTCAACTTGTTTTTTGGTTACATTGACAATTCTTATGTTTTTACCATCCTCTCTAATATCTATGATTGGATTGATTTTTCTGCTTGTCAGACAAAAGATCATACAATTATTCTTGATACAATGAATGAAATTGCTATTCTGAAGCTCCAATCTTCTTTGGATTTAATTATTTCAAATATATTATGTATATGACTCTTGGTTTAATAAGAATGTTTAAAAGAAAGCTTTTCGCTTTAAAAATCTTCATGTATAAATACAGTTTCTTGAAATCATTGAAAATCTTAAATCAGAATGATTTAAGCGAAATAATGTTCAACAGCATACAGTGTCGAAAATATGTCTATGGAACAAAATATCTTTTTCTTCTGTAAAATTGAGCAAATACTGATAAGGCAAGCTATTAACTTGCGATTACAAACCGAGCACGTGCAGATCTGAAACAGCGTATAACACAGCTATACTTTCGGCATTTGTAGACAAAATAGATATATGGAATTTTGAAGAGAAGAATGAGAAAGAAAGAGTAGCTAATGGACAGACTTATTGTGTAATATGTTGTACTATATTGTTGAATCTGTAAATTTTATTAGAGCACGATTGTTATCCGGATATTGGTGTCCACTTATTAATTAGATCGTTATTAATTGTAGCTAACAGCAAAACGTGATTACGCGTTCTTATATATGATTGCGAGAGATAATAAAAATTAATATTGTTTGCATACTCCACATATGTAAGTACCTTGATATTTGATACTCGATCATCGAGTGTGTTCGTGATCGTGTGTTCAATTTCTTAGAAAAGATCGATTTTGGGAGATACAAAATCAATGTCGGAATAAGGATTTACGCATTAGAATCTTTATATCATGCTTTTTATTAATAGAATATTTTTTTTCAAATTTCGCAATACAATTAAAATGTCACAAAATATTCGATGCTGCTCACTCACGTAAGTTTCTTAAATATTAACATCGGGAGCGAACAAAATCCTTCAAATCGCTTCAAAGAGCGAGACTTACATCCATCTATCGCAGCGCTGCAATATCAAAATGATAAGAGAAGAAGTGCTACGGCTAAACTACTACTCCAGGATGCGTTTTATCTGCAACAAAGAATGATGCCGGTGATAACTCTTCAATAAAAGCGGCGAGAAGCGCGGCGGTATAGGTGACACGAAATTTCGAGGCCAGTCATTCGACCTGGCCTGCGTGCAGCTCCGGAAGGGTGGGTGCTTTCGCCGATTATTTTGGCTATTTCATCGACCAAAATATGTTGTGCTTGACGTGCTTCGTTAACGCGCACTTTTTTTGTTTACTCACTGCTGATTACGGAGCTGAATGTCATGTATCTGGGAGTCCGCAGAGCAGCACCCTTACGCGATGTGGATGGCTTCTCTTCGTTACTGAGTCGTTTCACCTGAAAGGAATTTCATTATCTTGAGCATAAAATTATAGAAAATAATTTGCCAAGGATAGCAAGATGTGTTGTTTACTATCTTTGCATTTTCTACGCTTATCGTGTTACATGTGCATATACATATAATATACGGTGAATGCAAAAAATATTTTGTGCACAGGAGAGATTTTTAAAAAAGCTTTGTAGAAATTAAATATTAATTAGCAATTTATTAATAATGAGTATGTTCTCTTCTAACATAAATAAAAAAAGCTTCATGAAGATATATTTATGATTTTAGAAGCTAAATTTCTCCATACTTTCTGGTTTAATACAATTTTTCATTTTCGCTTATTGAGATAATATTATATTTGAATTATTACACATCTTTTTAGATAAAATAATTTTGAGAAATATACAAATCTACTTTATTCTTTGCTAATAAATTGCTAATTAATATATATTTTCCAAAAAAAAAGATATTTTTAATAGATATCTTCTCCAGAGGAATACTTTTTGTACTCGCTGTATATATTAATTTATTCGCTTGCTAATCCTATGTCGAAACATTCGGAAATCTTTTAACATACTGTCTAATAATTTATTCGGCTGGCTCTCGTCGCTGGTAGTTGGACTCGAAAAAAGTTCAGACTTTACGAGTCATTCTGCGTATGATATGATGCCAAGTTCTGTGATGCATGCAAGACTTCTTTCCATAACGCGTCAAATTTTCGCACGTGTGTCTTAACCGCGGTGTCACTTGGCGTTTTCTCTCATATTCTGACGTTTTGGAACTCGAGGCAAGATGAGCATCGATTTTCTCCCGCATAATTCTCACCTGTTCGTCGATCGCCGCAAACTGCCACTTCCATGAGTGATTATAGAGGAAGGGACGGTGATCGAATCGATTGTCATCGGGGCTGTACGACTCTGCGTGACAGGCTGGAGTCAATATCGTCATTTTATGACGATTTATAGCGTAACATCTGTAGAAGTGTTTCACTTTATCAGCAATCTGAAATAAAAAGTTTTTTTTAATTTATTTAAAGAGAAATAGCTGACTAAATTTTGCTCGAGAAGCACACTCACTTCTTTCGGGGTACAATGATCCCACATATGCACGAGTCTGCAAAACATTGTAAAAGGTCCGGCCTTACTTTGTTTTCTTAACCGTCCAAAAACTGAAAGTTCCTTGTAGGTCATTCCCATATCCACTTCATCTAATTGTGCAAGCTGTCCCGCTTGCAATGGTTCCAATTCCGCGGTGGGTGGCGCATCCAGGATATTATCCAAAGCGGATATTCCATGTTTACGTCTGGAATTCAAATGCGGAGAGCAATTGTTACTATTTTAAATGTCTGATCTGTCTTACGTGCAAGTATGACATCGTATGAAATATACACAGTGATTCTTAGTTATAGGAAGATAAAATTATTAAATATTTTAAATTATCATTTAAAATAAAATAATTGCAATATACATTTGCATCAATTTGCTTCAACTTCCGAATTATAATAGATCAAAATTCACTGTGTATATCACTTATATTCGTACCTAAAATATAAAAGGAATTTCTTTAAATCGTTCTTCGCTATGCCACCTATAGGATTGATGTCGGCGCTGCTGCAATCATACTTAGTGAGGTAACCACGTAATGCTTCGTCCACGTTGCCGCTCCCTAACACTAAGAGGCCACCCGGGCGACCTCTGACCCATAACATTAATTGAGCGAATAAGTAAGCAATCACCATTCGTAACCGAGCCTGAAAGTAAAATAGTAGGCATAGAGATGTGTAATTTGATAATCAAGATATTAGTTCTATCAAAATTTTAGATCGAGCAATTACCTGTACATTTTGCAAGGCCAGATTCTCCCTAGGCGATCCACCTTGCACTCTGAATCTCGGTGTCAATTTAGTTACCTGTTGGAAGATTCCTAAAATCGCAGATATCGCAGTATCTATGATTATCCCATGATGATATGACCCTATTTGATTGGCTAACTCAGCCGCTCGAACCTTGGTCTCTGTCGATGAGTTTTCCGTTCCCATATAGCACGTGACGAGAATAGTGTTGCACAATTGCTTCGGATCTACCGGTACGTATTCACAGTCGCCGACGATTTTTCTGATATCCGCCAAGACTTGTGTATCTAAATATACGAAATAGAATTTTCGAAATTTGAAAGAGACTCTTGTAGTTTGAGGGAAGATAGCATAGCTGAGTTTTACCTCCTCTACCAACTGATTCGACAATCATTTCGCACATCGAGTATACGACACATGCTGAAGACGCAGAGTCGACGCCACCGCTCAGTGGTAAGAAAAATCCACCTTGGCAAGATCGTCTAAAACGTAAACATGTAATAATTAAAATTTAAATAATATAACAAGTACGAAGGGTCCTCACATTAATTCAAGACGAAAACTTATATGTGAAAACTATATGTTACAATTGAAAGAAAAATTTCATTTTTTCAATAAAACCATTCGAATTATTTTAATGAAACTTTATGTATGTTTCAAAAATATGAAGGATATCTTTTTTTATTCAATATTAAAAATAAGCAGTGTTTTTAAGAAACAATTTTGGACATATGGTTAAGAAATTTTCTCATCTTAAATTAATGTCAGAAATCATCTCATACCTAAGAACTACTTTACCAATAGTTTTCTATAAACATAGTTTCAGTAGCTTTATGATGATAATAAAAAATAAATATCTTGACCATGTTCACGCACCTCAGATAATCCCACAGCCAGCACGCGGGTGCCATCGCGATTTCTTCTTCCGGAGTGTGATACATGAAACTTGAATGCTCATTATCGCCATATACATCCTGGACTCCGTCAAGTGGTCGATCTGGTGGATTTGAGACAAGATTTTGTGGCGTGAGCGCAAAATCGATTTTCACACGCGGATAACTAGGTGACGTAGCAGCCGCGTGCGATCGCGATCTGATGCTATTTCGGTAATTCCTGAAGAGGATAGTAGAAGGATGTGTTATGTTATTTTTTATTTTATAATATTTTGCGGATAGGTATGAGACATTTTATAATTACTCTAACATCTAATTTCTCGAGTTAAATCAAGTTTTTTAATATTTCAATATTAATGCTCCAAGCCATACTTTGATTTACGCGGAAAGAACAGTTCTGTTGAAGTAATTAAAAATTTACCTAGATATAGATTTAAATATATATAATTTTATTGAACTATTAGAATAATTATTATTCTTTGAGTACAGGACGCTCAAACTGATTGCTAGAATGCCGAACTTTTTGCAGAATTATCATCACGATTGAGCATAATTATTTAGATGGTCCAATAAAATTATTTTCATATTTGTATCTAAATAAATTTTTAGATACTTTAGCAAAATCGTTCTTTCTATATAGAATATTTGAGCACTGATAGCACTATTTATAATCAGAATCCAGATCAATCACCTTTACCTTATATCCTCGAGATCGAATGTGGCGATGGTCACTTCCACGTCCTCAAGAGCGAATTGTCGTCCGCGATTTAATATATTGCCATTGAGCGTGATGCTGGAACCACCATTGAAGTATAATCTGCCACCGTCGCATCCGCGCAAATTACTGAACATGTAGCAGCCGCCAGCCTTGAAAGTAGCTGACTTAACGAGATCCACGGTGATGTAAGCTTTACGTAGCTCAAAATATGAACCGCTTCCTTCCAGAAAAAAATGAAGAAAAAAAAGTAGGGAAACAATTTTCAAAGCGAACATTTGATCTAAGCCTAATCCTCTTTTATCCTTTAATTTACAAAAAAATGTAAGTTTAATCTTTATTAGAGAAACAAAAAAAGAGTACAAAGCAAAAGAATAAAAAAAGAGAGAAGAGCTTTAGGCCGACATTTATATTTAGTTCTTATATTTATTTCTTAATATTTATAAACATAGTTTTAAAATGTCATAATTAATCACAAAACTATTAATTATTTTTAATACATCATTTAAAACGTCTTGTAATAAGAACGGACTATGAATACCGGCCTATTCAGTGAATTGTAATGTCAAATACATTTTGTAACAATGGCATTACCATTCGCGATAATTTCCACGCCATCTAATGACATCGGAATATGATTACTGACTGGATGCCAAAGTTCCTCACATATTTCGAAACCTACGCAGGTATCCCTCGTCGCGATGACCGCATCACCAAACGGCACTACGGTCTGACTGGTGAGTTGTGATATCATTCGTGGTAGAAAATAATCCTCGACCGTACGTTCCTAACATAACAAGAAACGGATTATTATGAATCTTGGATACGTACTATGATCGATCGACAGTGTTACCCTTATATTTCATTACTTTGGTCCAAGAAGAGAACCATCTGGTTTCCCTGTAATTGCCGTCCTCGCAGAGCCGCATTTTCGGCCTGATCAGTAAAATCCGTCGATTCAGAAAGGCTACTCTGCAGTTATATGTCACGTTCTTGTGCATCACCGGCATACCTACGTCTATCAATATATCCTCGCAAACACTAGATTTTAGAAGGGTCGCTAAAACTTCCCAGCTATGGAGTAATGTGTCTGATTCATAGAAATGATCTTCGCAGCTGTAACCACTGTTAAATAGTTTTGTGAAGATATAATTGCAACAAAAAAACACATAAAAGTAATAAAGAGAGAATAACCAATAGTATATAATTTCATAAATTATAATTTCACAATTATATGAAGAAAAAAAATTTTAATCTCATTATAAAAGATATATTCTTCCAATAGGTGACTGATAATTTTTACGGATAACAAGATTAGTTTTTTTCTTCTAATTACCAAATTTCTAGCTCGGGACCGCTTCTGTAAGTGGCACCAGCATCCTTCGCCTCTTGTATACTCTGCAAAATTCTTCTGGTATTCCCATCGAAATCCATCGCCCATTGGTTTAACGTGCACACGGCGACGGTCACTGTACGTCCCATATTGAATAAATGTTCACTGTTATTCTTAAACGAGATTCTCGAGTGCACTTATCTGGAATAAATAAATATACGTTACTTCAACTTCAATAAGAGTTAGTATCGCAAGTTTTATAGAATTACAGTTGTGCAAAATTGTTTTCTCAATTAATAGTTTTGATTGTTCTAAAAATATTTTTTAGAAAGATTATTGAACGCGATAATCGAAGTGATTTAAAACTTATACATTACTACAATAAAAAAAAATACAAATATATTATATTAATATTTATAACTCTTTTAAAGATATGTAAATATAAAACATTAAAAGTCATTGATATTATCGTGAGAAAAAGAATAAATAAATTGGTGCAAGAACAAAGGATGCAAAGAACTAGAACGCGAGAAAAATCAAGACAGACAGTTCAATCTGAGAATTGCATTGATGCCTCGACACTACTATCGTTTCATATGCAATTGAATTTATGGCACCATCATTATCGTGACTGTTAAAAGTCGGCGGTTGCGTGTACGTCTGCTGGAACTTCTGGCGGCAACTTGCCAGCAATTTTATTATCAATTGGAATCCCATTGATCGCTTCCCCGAGATGATAAATTGTTCTGTTCTCTTTTATCCGCGCGTTGATTGATCAATAACTCAGAAAACCCGGCACGGTAGGTACCACCTTACGTAGCAACCCTTACAGATCGTTATCCACCACGCACACATTCTTCGCATATTTGTCTTCGGAAAATTACTCTCAGTCTTATTAAAATGATAAGATATACTGAAAACGTTGAAAAATAGTCGGTCTGGATAAAAGAAAGAATAAAGGAAAAGAAACTTCAAATAAAAAGAAGATATAAACATATATATATGTTGGAAATTTTATGATCAAATCGCACTTTACTATCCTTACAATAAAATAATTATATAATATTCCTAATTAATAACAGGTTAATTAAATGGTTTCCAAAGTATAATTTTCAAGTATCCGTTCATTGTTCTTTCATTGATGAAATTCTTATTGAGAAATATTTGTCATACAAAGAGTTTATACCCTACTTTGCATAATATTAATAAGTCGTACTAATGACACATCGACAACATAAACAAATTTTGTAATCAGCGAGTTTTACACATCTTATTATATATGCCATGATAGAAAGTTAATTACACTGTACAATGATAAAATATAGTTTAATAACGTAATATGATTAAATAAGATAATTATTATCTTTACGGTATCATGTTAAATAATATGCTTTTTATTTCACATTTTTATCTAATTATTTATTTGACAAATTTTATATTACATTTATATTTTACAAGCAACTTAAAAAAAATTTTTGATAGCTCAGATCATACAGAAAGCATGATTTTGTTGAAATATTAAAAAATTTAGCTAGAAACAGATTTGATAATAATTTTGTTAGACCATCAAAATAAATAGAATACTTAAGTGTCAATAATGTAAAAAATTTTAACATTCTAGCAACTAGTTTAAGTATTCATAATTATTTTGATGTCCAACAAAATTATTTTCCAATCAGCTAGATTTTTAGATACTTCAGCAAATCTTCTCCTTTTCATGCAACCACTAAAGCGTTGCTGATTAAAAGTTAGACGTCGATCACGAACGATTAATAATAATGAAGTTAACATAATAAAATTAACCAAAAGTATCACCCACAAAAGGAAACTTGGATCAACAATGCTGCGCTTTTCTTCCCTATTACTTGGATTAATTCATTCTTGATCGTTTCGCTCGATTGTGTCCATTATCGCGCTTAAACTCGTCGCTAGTTTCCGATCAACGAGCTCACATGAGCGTCGCTTACTTCGAAAACGTCAATAGAACGAGTCGAGTTACCGGTAAGATATTATGTCGATGAGCCGCGCCGGCGGCCTTCTCGAACGAGGAGCGGTTAACGAACGATCGTTCCGAGGGTAGCTCCGCCCACGATTCGCGACGGTTGTCAGGCAATCATCTAAGGAATGTTCCACTGAATGTCTTCAACAACGAGCCAGGTTCCTATCCGCGTTTGCTAGGAATCTACCTCCAAGTTTCGCGGAACTCCTAGTACAACTTGCACCCTCTCGTCGGCTGACTCACCTTGGTGAACTTCTACTCGTTCTCGACACTCTTGAGAGTTAATCGATTATTTATATTCTTTGTACGATTCTTCGATCGATTGAGGTGACAATTGAGATATTGAGAAAAAAGAAATACCGTGACATTTTTTATTCTTAAAGCTAATTATTCTAAAATAATTGGATTTTACAAGATCTGTTTTCTAACAAATATCAATTACAATCATTGCCATTTTTAAAACTGTATTTTATAATTTGTTTATTATAAAAGTTTGATACAGTAACTAAATATATATACATTTTTCTCGGAAAAATGGGCACGCCCTTTTTGCACTGACAAGAACGTTAAACAAATAAAGCTCAGCATTGCATAGATTCGCATTTGCTGTTTCAATAATAACATTTCAAGTTATTCTAATAAGCCACAATTGTGAGAGAAAAGAAATCTGAGATTATTTAAAGTGTCGGAAATATAAAACCATCTGACGTGCCCTCGCGAAAAGTGGTGCGGATTCTTGACATGTGGATCACGAAAACGTGGGAATGAAAAATCCGATTGTCAAGTATCTCCTCGGTGAGGAAGTGCCGACGAGGGAGGAATACACGGACTGGCACGAGAATATTAAGGGTGGTAAATCATCGCCGATGCTCGCCATTGATGCTGACAATCGCGACGAGCAAGAGATCGACGAGAACGAGACCGATGAGAGATAACGAAAGATGAAGGCGCTATCGAGCAGCAGAGTGAAAGAGCTCCAAGCCGTGCTGTTTCCGGTTCAACCCATTCCAGGTGAACTCCTTTAACGAGGATAATTGGGGGATGATACAGAATCAACAGCAAACTCGAATCGCTATTTATTCGAAACAAATTAATTCTCTATAATACACTGAAAATATACGTTATAAATTATAATCGCTTTCGATGTCAACTATATACTTTTTTACATACAGAACTATAAATATCTTTATTATTATTAACATTACAAATAACTGTAATAAAAATTGAGCTCCTGATCGTAATTATTTTATGCATGCAATTAGCAACAAACACTTTTCTTGCAAGTGAATTGTAATAAACAAATGACTTTATACTATATTGAATAATAATTTGTGTGTATTTTATATGTATATACATGGGAAGAAATTTTGCTAACTGTAATAAAAATTTAGCAAGATACAAATCTGAAAATAATTTTCTTGAATCATTAAGATAATTATATAAGATGCTCAAGCATTAGGGTGCAAAAAGTGTTGATATTCTAGTATCAACTTGAACGTCTTAAACGTCTTAATTTCTTTGATAATCTATTAAAATTATTTTCAGATCTGTGTCTAATTAAATTTTTTAATACTTCAATCGTTCTTTCCGTGATATATTTATGTTTTTATACTCTTGAACTATGTAGTAGTTCCTGCACTTGAAATACAGTTTTTATGCTGAAGGAATATCATATGCAATATCATATTATCAAATTGATTTTGAAATAGTGGAAAGAATATGATATATTCATAACAATATATGATCGAAGTGGCGATGAGGTCGCGAACCTACGGACATTGTACCCGATCATCGATCCTCTACTGTATGCAACATAAGATCGTGTTTCATTCTCTCGAAACCTAACGCCAATTCACCGAACTTCTCATTATGACACGCGAATAATTTAATCCGTAGGTCGGTGTAATCGTTTTCTATTTTTGCTCGTTTACAAGAAAAACTGCTTTGTCTTTTTCATTAATATTTTACGCATATAATCAAGATAACTAAGAAACTATTTAGAATGTTCCAATGGAAAATATCGAATTTTCTTAAGTATCATTTCGATTAATTTAACGAACAAAACTCAGATCATGAACTTATTTTTCTCATTAATGAATAAATGAAGTGAAATAAAAAATAAATTATATTTCCAAAATTACAAATATATAACTTTATTTTAAAATAATTGTAAGAATGGATTTTTTTTAATAACGTAGGTGGCATGCTCTCTGATCTAACGCCGCAAGATTTACAAGTATCTCAACTAGAACGTTACGAGAGCTCAGCTCTGAGACGAGATGCGGAATCGGCACTGTTCGCGATACCTTTGGATCTATCCAGACATCAGTACTCGAAGGAGGCCCTTCGAGCAGTACTTGATGCACGTTGCATCGTCGACGGAAGCATCCAGGAAGCGGCCAGGTGGCCGACCGAGTGCCAGGTGAAAAATGATGCACCTGCACCGTTTTTCATTTCACTTTTTCCGTTTTAGTTTTATTTCGATGAGCAGCCTTTCTCTGAAGACAAAATGCCGCGTATCGCTAATTCATGGTATATAATGTTAATTGCTCTACTTACACGAATTACAATTTTGATAAGAAATGCTTTGAAGTTTCTTACGGAGATAGACGATGTCATTAATTTAGTTCACATTCCGTTATTATGTTAAGCTAGTTGATATAGTAATTATGTAATTATATAAAATTAATCGAGATAATGACCTCTCAGGTGATCCCAGAAAGAGTTCGTCACATAGAGTATAACCCTGTCACACCGGAAGCCTTCTACGTGTCAACCGGAAAGGAACCGAGACCCAAACCAATCGGTGACGCGCTTGGAACGGTGATATTTCGTTACTGCCCAACTAACGTTACTAATTACGTAAGTCACGATATAATCTATATTTTTTCTTATATTTATTACCAGAACCGCCGATGGTGTCATTTTGAGTCCGCTAATCATTTCAATTTTTTTCTTAGTATTAAATATATTGTACAAAATATTAAAAACGTGAATAAAATATATAATAGAAATAATTTTAATGATATAAATAATATCAAAATAACTTTTCATTAACCGAAAACAAGAATAGGAAATTAACAAATTTGGCATGTTTGACGATTCTTGCGGATATCATCGGTGGCGGTAATTCTAGTGATAAAGCGATAATTGATTCGAGTTTGTTTGAGGACGTTAAAACACGAAGCCGACTGAGAAATATTTTCTGTTTGAGAATTTAGAAGATGGGGGCTTATTATTTCTGCAGTTTAGCCGATCTTGCGTAGGCGGTAACACAGTGTTACCGTTCCACACGGATTTCCCCGGGGAATCAACTGCGTGTGTCAATGGGAACGACATCTTTTTCGTCGCCGAAGCATCTCGGCCGAAAAATGACAATATGGATTTACAGTTTGAATCGCGATTTGAGTCCGGAAATCTTGGCAAAGTAGTAAAAATAACCGACACATATTACCAGCTCTATCTAAGAAGAGATCTCTACACGCAGAGGCATACACAGTGGTACTACTTTAGGGTATCAAATACAAGAAGCAGAATCACATACAGGTATAAAAAAAAGATAGGGAAAGCAATCAACTATGCATTTTCTAAGAAATTGAAAAATTAAAAAATTAATTTAAATAAAAAATTTATCAATTTATCAATTTATCAATTTAAAAATACAACAAAATGTTAAAATACATAATTGTAATAAAAGAAGCTATTTTTATTAGCTGTTTTGTATATTTTAAAGATTTTTGAAGTTAAATTTAAATTAAAACTTAAAATATATAAAACGCAAGCAAGATTGTGTATTTTAACGTCTCATTTGTGTAATCAAGATTGCGTTTTAACAATTGTGTATCTATTATCTTAATCCAAATCAAATAGAAATCAATCTGAAAAGTATTATTAAAATTGCAGGTTCTCAATTGTAAATATGTGCAAAGAAGAGAGCCTTTATAACGAAGGCCTCAAGCCTCTTTTGTACTCCACTGAAGACGCTCGAATTCGATCCGTAGGATGGAGAAGATGTGGCGACAACATCACGTATTACCGAAATAATGACTCGTAAGAGAATATTATAATGCCATATAATGCGACATAGATATAAAAAAATAACACAAAATTATTGCAGAAGCGATGACGAGAAGGAGAAACACACGCTGACGTTTAACATCTCATTTCCTCATGATCGTGACATCGTTTACTTGGCGCACTGCTATCCATATACCTATACTGATCTACAGGTAAAACAATCACGAATAGAACGATTTTGAAGAATTAAAAAATTTAGCTAAATCTGAAAATAATTTGTTGAGTCATCAAAAAACAATTATTTAAGAAATTCAAATGTGAGCAATGCTGCAAAAAGTTTTGATATTTTTGTAATCAGTTTGAACATCTAAAATTTAGTTAGATACAAATCTGAAAATAATTTTGTTAAACCATCAAAATAATCAAATTATGTAGGATGTTCAATTGTTGTATTTTGATAACTCAACAAATTATTTTCAGATTTGTATCTAACTGAATTTTAAATACTTTAATCATGTTTTTATGCGGTATTAAAAAACTCACTGTTCACTCGTAATCCTACAAAAATATAATAGTTAAAGCAACTGCACTATTAACTGAATTAAGTAATTGTGAAAGTAACGCTAGTATCTCATTTTATTTCCATTAATTCTTGTTTTCCTGTCGCTGAAAGAAAGCAACATGACTGAATTAGAAATGCTTTCAGTAATTACTACGCGGAATCTTCTCACAAACGCATATCGCTCGCGGGACGAAGTGATATTTACTTCACATTCTGTTCCCTCCTATCGCGATTACCATCGCGAACAATTCCCAGTCTCAGCAATTGTATTTATTGCGTTCCGCCGGTAGATTAAATCTCTATCTCCTCGGGATCTACCTCTCTAATTGCCCGTATAAACCTGTTCCAGGAATATCTCGGTAAGATCGTGGCTGACCCCACAAAGACGAGGTTCGCTAAATTGCGCCTGTTGTGCCGCAGTCTGGCCGGAAACGGTGTGTATTATTTGACGATCACCGCACCGACCCACGACGAAGACGTGCGTAGGAAGCGGGGCGTCGTTATCACGGCTCGGGTGCATCCCGGTGAAACACCATCGAGCTGGACGATGAAGGGTATCATCGACTTCCTCACCGGTGACACGAATCGGGCTAGAGTAAGACGCAATTTCGCAGATGGGAAGAAATATGGTCTTGCTGAAATATCTAGAAATTTAATTATATAGATACAGAAAATAATTTGGGATCATCATAATTATGTAGAACGCTTCTAAATATTACTGACAATGTTGCTGCAAAAAGTTTTAACATTCTGGCAACTAATTTGAGCGTCCTACATAGGTAATTATTTTAATGATAAAAATAAAATTATTTTCAGGTCTGTATCTAATTAAAATTTTACACTCTTCAGCAAGATTGTTCTTTCTGTGTATCGCTCCAGATCCAAAATATCGATAACGCGATTTAAATAGGTTATTACAAATATCATTATTGAAATTTGCTTGATATGATTGAGAAAATTCAGCTATGACACTTAATGATTGACCTAACATCGCGTGATTATCGCAGGAGCTTAGAGAGAGATTCGTCTTCAAGTTGGTGCCGATGTTAAATCCAGACGGCGTCATAGTGGGTAACAATCGGTGTTCCTTGTCCGGGAAGGATCTAAATCGACAATACAGGACAGTGATGAGAGAGAGTTACCCGTCTGTCTGGCATACGAAGCTAATGATCCGGAGGCTCTTCGAGGAATGCGGGGTGGCGATATACTGCGATCTCCACGCTCACTCGAGGAAACACAATATATTCGCTTATGGTTGCGAAAGCAAGAGGACAGGATGCAATGGAAAGCTGTCGGAACAGGTGTTTCCGTTGATGCTTCATAAAAACGCAGCTGATAAGGTAATGTAAATGCACACATACGGGGGAGGGAGTTGAGGAGGAAGGAATATCACCAGAAATCGCACAATTAAATTATTTATAATTTTAATTCTTTGATCAAGTTAAAGGAAAATTGATAGCTTTTGAAAATTTAGGGAATTTTTCGTATCACAGCGATTTTTTAAGACTCCTGTTCACCATACATGACATCAGAGACAAGAAAAATAAAAAAATTTTTGTCAACATTTTTTAATAAAACAATATTTGCAATAGAAAAAAAGATATATAAAATATCCCTTTGTGTTTCGATAATCAATAAATAACTATATTTTTGAAATTGAATTATGCTTAATCAAAAAATGAAACAAACTGAATTTATTGAGAGATTTATAATAATTTTATTCTCTTCTGAAATAAAGGAGATTTTTCGGTATATTTTACAAGTCACTTTATCAAATGCAAATTTTAATATTATATATTTTCAAGAAGTTTTATTTTTCTTGTCATTAGTCTGAAGATCCATAGTGAGTAAAGAGTGTCTTGACGCTGATTATTGTGACATTAGCAATTTCGTTTTATGATTTCAGTTCTCCTTCGAGAATTGCAAATTCCATATCGAGAAGGTGAAAGAAGGCACTGGCAGAGTGGTTGTATGGTCGATGGGCATACAAAATAGTTATACCATGGAGGCTTCTATGGGCGGTTCTAAAATCGGCTCAAGATGCGGAACGCATTTTTCTACTCAAGATTACGAACAGATCGGCAAGGCATTTTGCGAGACCCTACTTGACTTTTCCGATCAAGATCTCATGAAGGTAACATTATCCGATTAATACTTCAATCACATTTGTTTGAAAAAAAAATGAGACTCAAATAACAACTTGTCGCTTAATTTATCCTTGTACAAACAACAATTAAACGCAAAATAAAATTAAAAAATCAAATCGACATCTATTCGATGTTTATGCACTTTCTCGGATGGACTTGTATCTCTTTCTTCTTCTCTCTTCTCTCTCCTCATGTAAGTAATATCAAATTAATTCAATAAATAAAACTTATCATACTGCTGTGAATTAGAAGCATTTGAAAATTATATCATTTAAAAATTTCTAATTTATGTAATTCTAATGAATCAGGATGAATGATGGATCTCTCGCAAACTTGACTCGATAGGAAAGACTCCGAAATAAAATTATAGCCAGATTAGCGAAGGAGGGATCCAATGCTGAAGAGCCTATCAATATCGATTTGACCGATTATTCAAGGTATATATCCTTCCTGATAATTCATATTTTATTTATCCTATATTATCTCAAATAATTTATACAATTAAAAAAATCTTTTCTAGCGACGAAGGAGATATCTCACAGGAGAGTTTCTCATCGGAAGAGGGTAGGATTGAGTACATGGATGCTGCGTGGTCCAGCGAGGGCGGAGAGTTCTTGGCGAGTCGCCGTCGGTATCTTTGTGTGCCACCACCGTCGCCGACCTTCGTCCCACCGAGAAGCGTCGGTCTTTACAGAAGAAGAGCACGAAGGAACATCGCGGGAAGAATTTATTTGGAGCGCAAGAAAAATCTGGTATATATCGCTCATTTGCTATAACAACAACATAATTTAAAAAAATGAAATTTTCCAAAAAAAATAAGTTTGAATGTTTTAAATCATTAAAATTTTGTATAATATTAATTTAAAAATAACTTTAATGTTATAATTGATTGATGTAGAGAAATAAAAAATTATTTTCTTTTAAAATTTGTTTTTTCTTTATATTTCTTTTTTTTTGCAAGCAACTAAAAAGTGACGTTAAATATAATAAAAATCGTTATATTGTCAATAGGCACGACGAGCGGTAATGGATTTGCCGACCACAGATCCAGGTAGCGATCTGTGTGATCTGACCGACTCGGCTGATGAAAGTTTTGTTAGAAGCGAGGGAAGAGAATATGATGGTACGAAATCGAAATAAATAATTATATCGGTTTATGTTATATGTTGTGCATGCGTGTCTTACAGATGTATGGAAAAGTACGCAACAACATCGAGAAGAGATAATCGAACTCTCCGAGCGAGAGGTAATCGAGAAAGAAGAACGACAAGAGAAAACATTGGTCTTACCGGAAATTGTGAGACCTCGCAGCGTATCTTTTGGAGAATTACTACCACGGAAAGATCACCGGAAGACTCGGCAACACCCGCGATGTCTTCGGTACAGACTATTTCTTTACTAAAAATATAAAAATATAAGAAGAATTCATCGACAGCTGCCCACACATTTAATCATAAAAATAATTATGTTGAATGCTTAAACGTTGATGACAATGTTGTAAAATATTATAACAATCAATTTGAGTATCCTACATAATTATTTTAATAGTCCAACAAAACATTATTTACAGATTTGTATCTAGTTAAATTTCTAGATACTTTAGCAAATTTTTTTTTTCATGTAGATATACAGATAATATTCGGAAGATTGTTAAAATTTTTTTTTACTTTTAAACGGATTTCCTTTGCAGAGCAATGTTTATTTTATTTTGTAAATTTATTACAAATAGCTATTTAGTTTCATCAGTTTTTCGATTATTACCTCGTGATCATCACAGTTAATTGGAACGAGTGAACAGTGTTCATCATAAAGAATGCGTTTCTTCATAAAATCACGAATTGTGTTTGTCAGAATGCTGAGAAATCCATCGCCGGTATCGCCGACTAGCCAAGAGGTGAGAATCAAGCTCACATCTTTGAGACGGCAGATCTGGACTGGCGTGTCGACCAGCACCGCCGCCGACGAGAACAACGAAGCGGAACGTCTCGTCGACACATTTGTTAAGATACCGTTGAGCTGGGGTGTCTCCAGACACGCTCTGTTGCACTATCCCACGGACGGCGAGGTCACGTTAAAGTGAGTCGATTTATTACTCAACTTATCGCGCATACAGCATCTATAGAATATGTTCGTTGCATGTTTCGATGAAATTAGATATATGCCAGAATTTTTTTATTTATTACATCGCATGTGTCGATTTCGCAATTCAATGTGCTTCGAGATTCTCCGCGAAGAGGAACTGAAAAATGTTCTAGTTAAACCAATAGAAAAACTCAACAGTAGTTTGAACAGCATTTTAGTAAGGCTAAATAGAATCATAACTAGTCTGTTTAGCTTCAACCAAAACGGGTTGGACCTTTTTGTTGGTGTAATCAGAACATTTTTCTATGTGTACGCATAATAAGTTTATGCTTTGGACGCATCATCTTTTCAGGCCGCAGTCCAAGAAGCCGCAGTCGCTTGTCTACGACGCGGACGACAAGGATGACGCGAGGAAAACACGAAAGAAATTGCGGAATGCGTCCCAATTGAAGGCATCCGCGCGAACAGACGGGCAGAAACCATCCAAGAGGAAGAATGCGAAGCTTGATTGGCAACGAGCAGTGAACCTAAACTCCCGGGGTAAGGATGCAAGAATTACAAGAACCTCCTCTTTCTTGACGATTGAAGCGGATTCGTTGAAGCTGCTGGCCACGTCAACGGTGTCCAAACAGCCACAGCGACCGCAGCGGAAACTCGAGTCGCGCCGAAAGTTTCGTGGTGTCGGTGCGGTGGCCTCCACCTGCGTCGGCGTCGGGGTGAAGACGAGCATCGACGCGAAGACAACGAGAACGCGAGCGTGCCGTCGCGACGTCTTCTGCGAGAGTACGACGTCGGACGATGACTCGTCAGATTCGGGCAAGCCGAAAGTTGTAAAAAAAAACAGAAGAAGAAAAAGCAACAGCAACAAACCGTCCAACATCCGCCGTCGAGGAAAACAAACAGAGGAACTGAACAAAGCAAGCGGGTCTGCAGCGCGAAGACCTCGCGCAACAACGTTTGAGAATTATTTTTTTTAACAAACTGCGAGACTGTATTGTTAGTCCTCCTTATTATTTGAGATTTTGAATAATTTGAAGAAAATCTCTCCTTGATTATTATTATCATTTTCTATTTAATATTATTAATCCTAATCGATATTTGCTTCGAAATTTAATTCCTTAACTGATTCTATTCGGGGATCCAGTGTACTTTAAATTAATATATTTTTGCTTAAAGGTAATTGAATAATTTTTTTCATTTTAAGGATTAGAATTCGAGGGATAAGATTATGTAACTTAAAATTATGTATGATTGTAAAAACACATTTGATATAAATTTTTTACGTAGTTAAAGAAAATCTTCCAGGATTCGCGAATACTGATTAGGGTTAAATAGTATAATAACACAATTACACACTATATTAATATAAAAGTTTAGTATCTGATATTGATTAAGACGTGTGAATATAAAACTGTAAATATTGTAATTATAATTTCACGACTCGCTTCTGCCAATATGAATTAATTAAATTAATATCTATTTCTTCCAATGTAGATTAATTTTAATTTCGGTTTATGTACTCTTTTATCTTTTCCTCTAATTCTTAGAATTAGAAAAAAATAAAAAGTAAATTAAACTAAGGTTAAAGTTAATTTACATAGAAATGGACACAAAGGCAATTTCGTCTAATAACTTTAATTAACTTAATTAATCTGCCGTTAAAATCAGGAAAATTTCTAACTATATAATTCGCCATAATCTTAACTTTTTTTTCATGTCGGAAAACAAAAAATTAAAAATACTATTTAAAAAATAGTATATTATCTTACATAATTATCGATTAAGTTACTTTGAAATTATATTTCAAAATTAAGTAAATCGTTAAGCGCAGGACGACATTAATTAATTAAGATAATTAAATAATTACTCCCCAGCAAACATGCTGACGTTATACATTGTCAAAATGACATCTAAAATAACATAAAAATAATGACAAATAATGTCAACTAGTTTGCTGAGAAGTAATTACTTAATTGGCATTTAATTGACAATTAATTCAATTTGGCAGTCATTTTAAATTGTGCATCACTGCCCGTAGCTCAAGAAGAATATTGCGCGATCAATCTCAGCGGAATTGATCTTCGAATTATTTTCGATAGTTTTGCGCCCGCGAAATCGATTGACATGCGCTAGGAGTGTCGCAGTCGCATCACGTGCTCACGGATTGACAGCATGACGTCGCCATGGCGACACGCAAGCGCGTGGTAAACAATTCACGGCCACTGCGCGGCGCGGATCAAAACGATCACGTGGTTCACATGACGACCGTCGCGAAGCCATAGGATAGATTGGTCGGTCATCATCTCGAGATCGGCGTCGCGTAACCTCTCTTCATCCAAAACGTCACAAGAATCAACAAGAGTCGACTTCTTCGCTGAGCGTGATGCAAGTCACTCTAGGCGATCAGTCGCGAAATCGAGGTCGGAAATATAGGAATGAAAACAGAAATTGGCAATTATGTATTACCTGTGATGATCCGAATGTTCCGTCAAAAAACTGACAGGACGTGATGCATGCTCCTTTTTTCCTTTCTATTTCTGCTCTGTGATTCGAACACGAATGTCACGAACACGTGAAAAGTCGACTGGAGAATATCAACACTACTCTAATCTTTACGTCTTCGCAACGCTTGCTGCTTTGCGTGACTGATGACTAATACAAGTTCAGAACTCAATGAAGGGTTCTCGTGGTGCCATCTTGCAGCAACAATTTGTTTTCACGCTGTTGGCGGAAGATTCGATTTTTTTTTTACCGTAACTGGAATATCGAGAAATCGATTGTGTATCTTGAAATGAGATGAAAATTATAAAAATGAACAAATTCACCAGATGTTGATTAGATAATATGAAATTATAAATATTTTAGTAAATATTCATTCACTTTTTTAATTTTCACTTTATTTTAAGATATACAATCAATTTTCTTGTATTATATAATTATATATTATGTATTATATAATCGAAATTCATAGTCTGTTCTTATTTCAAGATTTTTACTAATATCTTAAAATGCTAATACTGTTTTCTGATTGATTCATGATACTTGAAACTGTATTTATAAGACAGTGAAGTAAAGTCTTAAATTCATTAAGTTTTAAAACATTAAATTTTAAATATAAGGACTGACTATGAATTATATATTCCGACTTATATATTCATAGTAAACATCAACTAAAAATAACATCAATGTTATAATTTCACACTTACAACCTAGTGAGAAATGTCCGTCAATTCGATGTCGAATCGACATTTATTTAATGAGTTATTTTTTGCTGAAAATACACATATATACTATATATATAAATAAACATATTTAATTTAATTTAATTTAATTTAATTTATAATATAATAATATAACGTGTGTTACGTAATAATTAAGTAATTATATTACTGTATAAAATTTTATAACTCATTGATATTATATTATGTTACTTTTACAGTTGATGATATTTATTATCAGATATTTATTATTACATAAGCTTTCGCGGAAAGCTATTAGAAAAGTTGTGTAGATATATATGTTGTTGATTTGATCGATATAAATAGTTAGCATATTTTGCGCATTAAATTCAATTTATTAGTATCGCTTCGTAAATCAGAATGTTTTTATGCTAGAATATCTTAAGTCAGTGTCATTGTATATTTTCTTGCTTGATTGCTTGCATTTTAATAAATTACTAGAAAATAGAATTCTGTGTGACGTAATTTATATTAATAATTTATACTAGCAATACAGCAAAAAAATACATCGTGTATCATATTATACATATTATTGCATTTTTTCCCATCATATAATTATTATCCGCTATAATTATTATCATATAAATATTATTAATATTATTATAAATAATTGAATCCAATTGACAACAATAAATGTAGAATTTAAATAAAAATTGAAAAAAATTTGGATAATATGGAACGTAAGGATAATAAATTATAAAATTAATATTAAATATTAATGACCTGACTGATGATTTGCGCAATGATTTCCATAATAATCACTTCCACTGTTGTTTTTTATCATAATGATATCTTATTGTTGGAGATATAAAAAAATGAGCTGTTTCTTTTTTTATTACTCGAATGGATGTTTTTTCGAAAATTAGAAAATTACATAATTAATAGAGGAAAAGCCCTTATTATGAGTCCATTTTAGGTAAATGCTAGAAGTCTATGGGCAGAATTTTAAAAAATAATAGGTCATTTTGAAGAAAATTTAATAAGCTAATGTATATATAAAATTTAATTCAAATTCCATTTTTTTTTAAATTAAAGAAATGTAAAAAGTGAACAAATCGCAAAGTCAAAAAATTGTGCTCCTAATATGAGTTGTCCCGAGAAATTGATAATAAAACATAAAGTATATCAGCAACTAAAAAACTTTATTTAATATTTTTTAAATACAAACAAACAGCCAGCGTGTACGAAAAATGAGCATGCGATGCATTATATCCAGAACTCATCATCAGGTAGTTGAAATCAAGCATCGCAGAAATAGATACTCGACATTCATTCCAGTTGTTCTTTTTATTATTGTACAATAACATATACTTTACTAGCGATTTTCACTATGAGAGCATACTATGGGAGCATGAATTATTTCATATTAGAAATATCCTTAGAAATATGAGAAATATCTCATATTACGATTTCCATGCCTTCCGGTTTTACGATTATCAAATCTAACTTTTGTAATTAAGCAATTCAATATGTCCCATATTTTTCTATACTTTATATTTTTTCTATATTTTTAATACGATCTTACTCTATCACTATATGAAGAATTTATTGCTAAATATTTATTTATTTTTATTAAATAATAAACAAGATTTAAAGGCTCATCTCAATGAAAGACATTTAAATCTTGAAGATATCTAAATTATAAAATCTTTTTTTTACAACTGACTACAGGCTATCTATAATGAATTTTCTACTAAATAGTTTTTAATCTAAGAACAATAAATTCATGATGGAACCAATAAATAGCGTTTATTTAACAGAAACGCTATTATCTCATATTAGGCGCCTATCTCATAATAGGGAGCTTTCCTTTATATAGATAAATAAATTCAATAAAAATATA
>NW_012130080.1:2665908-2667855 GCF_000143395.1 Atta cephalotes | reverse complement strand
ACGTTTAAAGTAATAATTAGTAACTACTAATATATATANATATATATATATATATATATANATATATATATATATATATATATATATATATATATAATAATTTTTTATATAAATAAAGCGTCTTTGTATTATAATTAATCTATTCAAATAGTTTTGAATAGATTAATTATAATACATAGTTTTGTTTATAATAAAAGAAATAATATTGTTTATGCATGCTGCTTTTCAATGCGTACTATTTAAGCATATTGGTAATTGCGACAAATATTGCAAGATCCGGTGATCGAACGGTAAAGATGCTCGCACGGAAGGTACGTGTTTAAATCTCAGCCGAGATAATATTTTTTCTACAATAAGAGAGAGAGAGAGAGTTCTATACAAGTTTTAAGAGGCTTATAGTAGCATCAAATTAAAGATCTAATTAAATTGAGAGGATTATTAGTATTTCAAATTGATTGAGTTGAAAGAACGGAAATCATCAACTCGCAGTACTCTACACTATTATTTCAGGAATTATTTTACACTTCTACGTAATGAATCGGACAAATGTCTTAGTTTGTCGCATATAAAAACTATAAAAATTTTTACGCAAAAATATAAATTTAAAATTTAGGTTTTTAAATATGCATTTTGTAGAAATAAATAGATTTTTTGGCTGAATAATACACTTTTAGAATTTAAAAGGATAAAGGTATAATATATATTTGTAATATTTGGCAAAAACAAAAAAGAGAATAGTATAGTGCAGGATAAATAGACCTTAAATAATATAATAATATTTTTAATATAATAATATTTTTTTATTATTATTTACTTTAAATATTATTTATATTATTAGTGTATATAAACGTTCAAGAATTAGAAATTAATGCTTACAAATACAAAAAGCAAGATGTAGGAAAGGTTTTTCGAAAATGGATATTAGAATTGAAGTAAAAGAACTAATGAAAATACAGCATAGTATGCACAACTTAATAATCCAGATATATTTCAGTTTACATTACTTAATTGTTCGGCTCTTCTGCATCTTCAGTGAACATGCATACAGAAGAGCATAACATAAATTTAAATCTCTCATTGAATTCAAATGACACGTGCATGTCTAAAAAGGTTTTTATGATGTTTATTTCAAATAATATTTTTTTTAAATTTTTATGTTGTCTTACAAGTAGATGCAAGAATTGCGAAATACGAATTGAAATGATCAAAGGAAACGAATTAAAATGATTAATTGAATAGACTAAAAGAATATATTATTACCATTTTGTTTTATTGAAATAACTTAATATATATTATTCATATGTGTCAATCACATTAATACTTTTGAAGTTAACCATAGAGATCATAATCATGCTATAATGTAGAAGTTGGCTGTACAAAACGCAAACACGCTTTATTTTTTAAATTTATTTAAAAACTGAATAAGAAAAAAGAGAGAACATGGAATATTATTTATACACGAAGTATATTATATAAATATTTATATTTTATTACCAAAAGTTCAATTATCATTTGAAAGCCATATATATGCAAAGTATCCAAACTAGACTGAATATAAAATTAATACCAATATATTTCTAAAATTTATATTTATATATTTTATTAATATATTTCTAAAATTAAAGAATACACATTTTGTGAAATTGTCTACTACAATATCTACATTGAAAAAAATAATGTTGTTTTAACAACATTATTTTAATTGAAAATAATTTTGTTGATTTAACAATAGTATTAATGAAACAAATAAAATTTTATTAAAACAACAGCATGACGTATTTGTTTCATCAATGATATTTTTATTTGTGTGTGTGTGTGTGTGTGTGTGTGTGTGTGTGTGTGTGTGTGTGTGTGTGTGTAGTAGACGTACCTTCGTAGTATAGTAGAAGTAAAATAAGTAGAAACGTAATACGAAGGTAACGTAAAAGTAACGTACTTAAGTTTAGG
>NW_012130080.1:2664195-2665888 GCF_000143395.1 Atta cephalotes | reverse complement strand
TTTCCTTTATATAGATAAATAAATTCCAATAAAAACTATATATATATATATCTTATGACGGAAGGCACATTTTAAATTCATTTTAAGCTCTTTATAATTTGTGTTGGAATTCAGGTAAAAAATTATCAACATGATTTAAAGATCTAATAATAAAATTCAAATGATTTCTGTCGAAATTATAAACAGAGTTTATCATTTCGTGTAAAATATATTACAAGACAAACGTAACGACATTACCGATTCGCAAGATAATGAAATGCAGAAAATCAAGATTATTGAATCTTAATATATTTTACACAAAACTATAAACTCTGTTAGCACTGAGACATTATCATGTTTGTAGTAAGTGTGATCTGATATTAAAATGCATCCATTAACATATACATAAAGAACACATATCTATATTCAAGGAAATTTTCCAATGCTTCTAGCATTATTTCCAGAGATTTTCCAGTAAGAATTTTTCCACTTCTACTTCTAGTATTATCAGAAAATTCTTCATAAGCTTCGACAGAAATCAATTAGATTTTATTATTAGATCTTTAAGTCATGTTGATAATTTTAAATATAATAATATTATAAAAAATTTCAAACGTAATGGGCTAAATCATAAAATGATATATTTTTATTTGGAGATTATATGTTGAAAATACTGAGAGATATAAAGTATTAAGATATACAATTTGATAATTATAAACAAATAAAATTATGTACAATTAATATACAATTCGCTGGATAATTTTTCAATGAACAATGTGATATTATATAGATTATAGTAATGTTAAAATAAAATGAAGTGTTGATCAAATTAATAGTGTTTTTCATTGGCTAGTGTACTCAGCGCACTTTAAAGCCGTTGTACACAAATCGACATAAAGATGTATGTTTAATAAAAATATAGAAATGAATTAAACTGCAAAATTCTCAATATATTTTATTGTTCTATTTGATGAAATTTACATTGAGCATTTTATTAGTTAAAATATCTTACTTTTACATTCAGATTAGAATAATGTATAACAGCTTTAACGTGCGCATTAATTCTGTCAATGAACAACGCTATAAGATCCCAATAAACGAGAATAGATTGAAATAGATTGAAATGGATTTAGATTTTCAGAAATACGCATTTACGAACGTTAAAATAAATTTTTTTCAATTTGAATACATTTTTTTTCATTTTTTTTGCATGAAGCACATTTCTATGCGTATTTAATTCAAAATTCTGAATAGAAAACGTTGTTTTTCAATCTAATTGAATCCAGTTTAATAAACAATTTTTTTTATTTAATTATGGACTTAAAATATGTATATAAAATTTAATTCATTTTAATTTATTCGTAAATGTACAAACAATTTTATTTGCATTTTTTGACAAGTGTGTAGGAAAATTCATAAAGAAAAGATAAATAAATTCTATAGATAAGTAAATTCTAATAAATAAAGTATTGTTACAGAAAAAAAATTATATGAAATAAAATTCTGTAATTGGTGAATTGGGACTCGCGAATAATGTTATAAAAAAGACCATGTGTACAAAATTTTTACGCTATATTAATGTATGTACAAGACAACTCGCAAAAAAGTTGAAGAACTTGATATTTGCATTGAGGTCATACCGAGTCGTAACCTGGACCTGGACATCCGCCCAGAACTGAAAATTTGAATAAATCAAATAAATTTAAAGAGCGTC
>NW_012130080.1:2658562-2661856 GCF_000143395.1 Atta cephalotes | reverse complement strand
TTTTAGTTTGTTGTGTGTGTGTGTGTGTGTGTGTGTGTGTGTGTGTGTGTGTGTGTGTGTGTATGAGACTCCTGTATATGAGAATAAAATGAGAAATCAGGCAAAGTAACGCAATTGTTGGAGCATAAAATATAAATGTTAATCAATGCAGAAAATTGATTGCATATATTTCATAAAAATGCGAGAAGTGATCAATTTTTTGCATTGATTAACATTTATGTTTAATCATGCTCCAACAATTGCGTTATACTTTCATTTGCCTGATTTCTCAGGATTTTTAATTAAAAATAATATTAAACAATATATTATAGGACCGTATATGCGTGATAACACAAACATACAACATAGAAATCAAAGTTTTAAACGATCTAGATCTTAAATGCTTGTATGATTCTTATGTGAATTTATATACTATGTATGTAATTCCTAGAAATGCGCGCTGAAATGATTTTTCGGTCTTGAAAACTCTATTAAACTATCGCAGTAATATCACAAGTTAAATTTGTAAAAATTTTTGATGCTTATTCGCATCTTTGAAATCTTAATAATGTTGAATAACATATTAAAATCTGTAAATAATTAATTCTTATTGCAAAAAATATTACTTCGGTCGAATCCGTGCGAGCGTCCTTTAGACTACCAAGGCAATAGAATGCAAAAGATCTGGGTTCGTCTCACGGCCGAAATAATATTTTTTTACAATAAGAATTAATTATTTACAAGTTTTAATATGTTATTCAATATTATTAGGATCGTTTCAAAGATGCGAATAAGCATAAAAAATTTGTTAAATTGCTAGTCAATTAAAGTTACAATTAAGTAGTTAATTAAATTGCTAGTCAAAATAGTATATAAATTCACACAAAAATCATACAAGCATTTAAGATCTAACTAAACTGATTAAGGCTTTGATTTCTATAGTTTATGTTAAAATAATATTGTTATGTTAAAATAATATTGTTGATAAAATATCATTTTTTCAATGTATCTATCATGCAAGATTTATAATAACTTATTAAAAAAATATGCATAGAAATCCGATGTCTAATAATAAGAGTCATAGACGACGGTGGAGTCTTAAGTGAAAAATTGACCTTTCATAATCGGTTATTCTCCTTATATTTGACTATATAATTGATCAATTTTCTATGACTTAAGATTCCACGATCATCTACGATTTCTATATATCCCGCATTAAATTGAAATGCAGTTGTTACAATAACATAAAAACCTAATGCAATTCGTCTCCTTATAATATCTAAGCAAAGTGTGAAGAAATAATTTCGATAGCTTTATAAAGCTAACAGAATCAAATCAGTAGAATCAAATTGGACCTATCGGAATTTTTAGTATTCACTTTGTATCATATTATATTATACCATTATAATAATTTTGTACTGTTGCCATTTAGAAAAAAATCATAGTACAAATTTAATTCTATTGATTTCTGATATTATTTTTCTCTTTTTTTTTCTTTTATTTTACATTAATCCTGCCAGCTTAATATTAAGCTGTCACGATTTTTTCCGAAATGGCACAGTACAAAATTATCATTAATAGTTAGCAATTTAGTACAAAATGAGTACTAAAATTCCGATAAGTCCGATTTGATTCTGCTGATTTAGATATGCTAGCTTTATAGCTAATTTCCACCCTTAAAATACAACACAAACTGTACAATATATCGTAGTACAATATACCGTAGTATTTCACAACCCTTTTCTCACCTATTCCGTAACCACTTCTTTTTCTACATAATAATTGTCTTTTAAAAGTAATTCTTTTTACAAAATCGCAATACAATAAAAAATTTAAATAGGCGTAATCATCGAGTAGCTCGAAATGTAATTTACTTTCCTTTTAATCAATAACGATGAAGTGATGACTTTTAAATCATTTTTTCTTGTAAATTGTTGCAGTCATTTGATATTTTATGCTTTATGTCAGAAGTTTACGGTTCATAATAAAATCTAATTGTATATAAGCGTAATTTAATTAACTATGTAAGGTGAATGAAAAAAGGTAAAAGGGATGAATGATTTATTTTTAGACGTCGTCGACGGTTTATTAGCATCGCAATACTCGGCGGCGATGGTGGTGGTCGAAAGCACTGCTTATAAACGACTGCGGATAGACAGCAGATCAGTTCGATGTTAGTTTAGTGAAAAGATTCGATCGTACATTCGTGAACAGCGTATATAAGGTGGGTGTTAGAAGAGAAAATGAAGAGAATTAAATCGAAAAACAATCCAGCTGTCGAAATGACCGATCATTGAATTAAGCAGAATATTCTAATAAAATACATTTTGCTTGATTCTTTTCGTGCCTGTGACATAACATAGTGGGATTGCAGGATGTATCAATTTTCTCAGTCCACAAAGGATTTAGAGTCTTAGTGCTTTAAAGTAATAGTAAACCCGTTTAATGATTACACATATTATTTATTGCGATTGTAGAAAAAAGTAATATATTTAATTTCGAAACGACTTTCGAGCGTGAAAAATTTGTCATCAAGTTTTAGGGAGAGGAAAGAATGTGATTTTTTTCTTCAAACCAGTTTATTCTTTATCGATTTTTTTCATTTTTTGTCTCTATCCTTTATGCACAATATTTTCTTTATGCACAAAATTTGAGAAGTTTGAATTGCCAATCGAGAAGATAACAGATAGTTGAAATCCTCCGATTATTATTTTTAACACTTTAATTACCGCCCAGATTTTTGGTCTTTGATATCACACTATTATTTTGTATCTCTTTTATAAAAATAAGTGTAAATTGTGACCTAAAATTTGATATCTTTTAAAATATTTGTGGATTTAAAATATTTGATCTAAATGCATAAAAAAAGATACACGCTGCATTGAAGAGATATATATATCATCTTGCGCCGTGTATATACATACATATTTATCTTTTGCCATGAATTCGTAATAAATGTTTATACAATATAATTTTAAGCCAAATTTTCTGCTGAATTAATAGGCCTTTTCAAAATTCCTTTTCAAATATGTACTATGTAAAGTATTCTCAGTTTAGATACAAATACTAGCAAATAAGAAATGTGATATATGTATTCAAAATGTTATCTGCAATCTAAATAATTTATACAGGGTGTGTCTAATTGGAATCTCAATCTGATGAAAATTGATCCAGTTTTGAAAAAGAGTTTTCAATCTTTAAAAATGTATGTGCGGTGTGTGTGTGTGTGTGTGTGTGTGTGTGTGTGTGTGTGTATATGTGTAGTGTGTGTGAGAGAGAGAGAGAGAGAGAGAGAGAGAGAGAGAGAGAGAGAGA
>NW_012130080.1:2645953-2658329 GCF_000143395.1 Atta cephalotes | reverse complement strand
GAGAGAGAGAGAGATCATTCTTTAGAATAACAATTCACTCTCAAAGTTTTAAAGAATATAGAGTACGCGATTTATGCGCACAATTTTCATACTAAAAATTAGTCTGATTCATTAATACGTTAACGACATTGATATATACATAGGCAATCAAAATATGCATAGATAATCAAAATTGTTGTATGCATCTATCCTGACTCCGTGACTTTCTGATTTTTTTCTTTTTTCTGCAGTATTTCGTGTTTTTTGAAAAACATTAATTAGATAAATAGTGATTTGATCGAACATTCTTTCTTTTTAGGAAATCATGTCAGCGGCTGAACCGGAAATAATAGCTGGGTCCAGTGTCACCGCGGCGTCTAATGGTTTATCATCGTTTACCATTTTTCTGTCTCTCTTGATACCGGCTTTGATTCTATACTACATCTACTTTAGAATTTCACGCCGCCATATGATCGAGTTGGCGGAATCACTCCCGGGTCCGGAAGGTCTGCCGTTAATTGGAAACGCACTATTGCTCCTAGGAAATTCGGACAGTAAGGCAATAATATAAAAATATAATGACGGAGTAAACATATATAAAATTCATATCCTAATTCGGTTATTTAATTTAACTCAGATTATTTAATCTTAGATAAATCAATCCTTTGATCTCAATATTGGTCCATCTCAAAACTATTCTGATTTTGAGATACATCAACTCTAAAGTTAATTTTACATTTTTGCTGAGTAACTTTTTGAATTATTTCCTCATTCTTGCTACAATAATCGAGAGTAACAAAGGAAGTTCTCATGAGTAAAAGCAGTTTAGATCGCGTTAATAGATCGCGAATATTCTAAATCACATCAACTATCACCGTTAATTCTAACGTTCGCCTAATTTCGACATTGAATTAGAAGTTAATTTGATGATTACATATCTCCTGTGTATCTTTCGTGCTATCTATTATTAGGCAGCATTGATTAGTTAGCTTAGTTAGTTAGATTATGGATAACGCCAGATCAAGTGGATTTGCATCGCGCAACTGACACGTTCGTGTAACTTCCAATTATGCATCCCTGTGTCTGTGTTGCAGCCATATTCCGTACCTTATATAGAAAGTCCTTCGAGTACGACCAAATTATTAAAATCTGGCTCGGACCAAAGCTGCTGGTTTTTCTTATGGACCCGCGTGATGTCGAAATCATCTTATCTAGCCATGTCTACATCGACAAGTCTGCTGAGTACCGGTTTTTCCAGCCCTGGCTCGGAAATGGTCTCCTCATCTCTACTGGTGAGTATTAACTACTTATGTGTATTTAACTACTTCCTATCGATATCTCGGAGTTCGTCGTTAGTGGTAAAATAAGTTTTCCATTTTACGCGTAAGAATATGCTATTCTCAAACTAATAATTTTCATTTAACTATTATTAAAGTCTTATTAACTATCATTAAAGTCTTATTAACTCTCATCAGAAGGCTGGGGAGAAGAGAGATATAACAGTGAAAAAGATCTTACGCAAAGTCTCAATCGAAAGTTATAAATGTATGAATGTGCCTTATTAACATGCTTTTTTGAAAAATTGTCTTCGTAACGTAAAATGTAATAATAAAAATGGTAAATGACTCTTTTTTGTGTGAGAAAAATAATGACAATACACGACAAAACGGAAAATGTTCCGTATATTTTTCCTCGTTTTGCGCTTGGATGTTACGTTCGGAAAATATCTCCTAATGTCGTTCAGTTTACTAGTATGAAAAACTTCATATAATAATTTTGAAGTATACGTATTATATTGCAAAACAACAAAACAATTATATAAGATTACATTTATTATTTATATAAGATTACATCTTGATAAAATTTTATGTAGCTTCATTTCAAATGTTAACGATTTTTCCACTATTCAAATTTAATTTATTTCAGATAATTCAGAGATGAGATTAAATTTAATCATTCATCTGCAGTTGAATTTCAATCAAATGTCTTTTCTTTTTCTCTTATTATCTCTCTTTCGACTGTTTCCAGATTTTTCGGATGAGAACCATCAATTTCTAGTTTATTAAGAAAAAGATACTTAAAAACTTATTTAGGAGATATTAAAATTTGTGAAATATAATGTTTATTTTACTGAAAAAAAAATTCTTATTTTTTATTCGTATTTTTTATTCGACGAAATTAAATTTTATTCGTAGCAAAAAATTATTTATTTTATGTTTTTCTACAATTAATGAGAATATTTTACAAAAATATTTTCATATTCAGTTAAAAATTTTTTCACCTACGTATCATTTTATTCTTGTTTAACATTAGGGGATAAAACAACAAGAGTAAAAAGAAACCTGGATGCACTCGGATGAACGCAATCAAAACAGGTTTCTCTTTATCATCGTGAACGAACAAAAACGAAGAAGTACAGAATGCGCGCAGACTCGATGCAACAACGATCGTCGATTATGCGCCAACTTTTATCGCCGACTTTCTCGGTATCGCGAGTGAAGGTCCTTTTTCTCATTGACGGAACTCTCTCGCCGAGGTGTAACAGCGCAGCAGCATATACATAACATGCATGCTACCACCTCGGTCTTAATTCACGCGCCTCGTCATGACATCCGGCAAAGGCGTCATGCATACCACATATCTCTTTTCTTTTTTTTTCTTCCTTTTCCCTCTTCCTCCTAGATCACTTCGCGTGAGTTTGTTTAACCACTAACGTTGTATAACGATCATATAATTCAGATGTTGTTGTATGACTTCTCGTAACTGCATTTGCCTTGATCATGCGCGCGATCAAGTTTTGCAATTCGGTGAAATGAAAGAGTAACTAGAGAAAGTAAGAATTGCTCTAATAGAACAAAAGGTCAAATAAATGAAATGTTTCTTCATACATAAAATTAATATCTTCTGCACAAATATAATTTAAGAAAGAAAGATAAATGATGAATATAAGACGTTCTTGCTGAAATTGACGATTATGAAACAGGAATCTAATCTATCTATAATTTCAGAAACTGATTTGTTGACAAGCTAATATACAATTATTCAGTACGCGCGAAATTGTAGACAATGCGTTTAAATAAATGCTCAGCGAATCATTATCTCCTTTTCTTACAGAGAAAGTCGATAATAAAAGTTGGCGCGCAATCGACGATCGTTGTTACGCACGTGCATTTTATTTCAGAAAGGATGATTTTGTTGAAAATATTTAAGACTTTAATTAGAGATAGATCTGAAAATAATTCTGTAAGACTATTATAACAATTAAGAAACTCAAGCTGATCGCTAGAATGTCAAAACTTCTACAATGTTATTCGTTAGGCTTTAATGGAATTATTTTGATAGTTCATCAAAATTATTTTCAGATTTGTATTTAATTAAATTTTTAGATGTTTATATATTTAAAACCATCTAAAATACAATCTTAAAACATACATAAAGTAAATAAATCATTGCCAATAAAGTATCATAAATCAATCACAGAACAATATTATTAGTATCTTAAGATATTACTTAAAATGATTATTTAAACTTGTAGTGAGAACAGATTTTGATCGGTATTCATAAATTTTTTTATATTTAAGATCCATTTTAAATACAATCTACAATATATTAAAATATATCTTAAATACAATCATAAACCTGTTATGTACAAAACTATGTTAGCGTTTTAAAATTAATTAAAATAAAAAAGCGTCAAAGTTAGATATTAGATTAACACGTATATGTATTTTTAAATAAATTTATCTCAGAAACTGCGCGCTGATTATTTTCGGTCTTTTAATACAACCAATGTGAAATATTAATAATTTCTCCAAATTTAATCAGATCTTTAATGTTATTATATAGCATCTGAAAAAGAACTTATTATAAAAAATATTAACTCGATCTTTGTAGTTGATTAAATAAACTATTTGTAAACTTAATATTACGTAAGATGATTTTGAAATAAGAATCGGAATGAACAACCTTCAAGATCTATAGATTTGTTCCATATATTTTTTTACATAACAATTCAAATACAAGCGATACATATATGACACGAGAAATCATTTTTAACTAAAATATCACTTATTGACATGATAATGATTTTTTAATTAAAAATTATTAAGAGTTCAGCATCAATTTATCACAAATTTATAGTCAAAAAAATGTGTCGAATAATCATCATTAGAATTTTTTATGATTTTATGAAATCATTTTAACTTAATGTTATCTTATTACGATTTTGTGTTTTAATATCTGGAGAGTCTCGACGCCTATGTGCATGGTATGTGTCGCACGAGACAACGCACTTGCATTTAAAAAGAGCAATGCGGGGGAGAGAGAGAGGATGGAGAGTGAAATGCAATCAGTCCGAGTAATCCACGAGACGCAAAACAGGAAGGAAATTTGCACGCGCGCCGGTGCTTTCTCTCCTTAGCTCCGTTTCCCTGCGCACATATGCGCGCATCGCAGTCTTTCTTATCATTGCACAATTACGACGATCTCTGTCTCTCCGGGTTTATTCTTTATCGCTGCACTGAACTGCACTTTCTATCTTGCTTTCGCCAAATTTCAAATATATGCCCAGAAAGGATGGTTTTGTTGAGGAGTAAATTTAAAAAAATTTTTAATTTAATTTAATTAAAAAAGATACAACAGATCTGAAAATAATTTCGTTGAATTATCAGATAATTATGTAAAACTCTCAAATTGGTTGACTGAAATGTCAAAACTTGTTGCTCATCATGTTTGAGATTCTTATGTAATTATTTTGAATCCAACAATATATTTTCTAGCTTTAAGATTTAGCTAAATTTTTAGATACTTCAGCAAAAACATTCTTTCTAAGTGTCTATTTTTATTTACCCAACAAACGAATGGATTAACATGAATTGAAATGGATTCAGATTTTCAGAAATATTGATTCACGAATGTTAAAATGAAAGCTTTTCAATCCTGAATGCATTTTTATTCATTTATAGGAATTGCATAGAGCATATCTCTATGCCTTTCAATCTAAAAATAATATTAGATTTTCTGTGCATTGTGAATACTGTTCAATTCAAAATGTTCAATAGGAAATGCAGTTTTTCAATCCAACTGCATCCAATTGAATCTAACTGAATTCAATTGAACCCAATTAAATCCAAAAAAAATATTCGCTATTTAAAATTCGGATAGAAAAAAATTTCAATCCATTTTAATCCATTCTCGTTTGCTGAATAGTTCAAATATAAGTGTACTTCAATATTTATAGTCATAAAGTATACATCTTCTGTCTCTCTCACGCGTTGTAATGCATTATCTTGCTCTTTCTCTCTCTGACTCTTTCTCTCCCGCTCTTTCTTCTTCCTGCTTCCGTATATTCGATAGAAAGTCTTCAAACACGGACCGAATACAACAGGAAGGAGGGGGGGAGGGAATGGAAATTTACGTTAAAATTACATACATCTCCATGAAATATAAACTCTTTCTCTTTCTTCTCTTCTAATTTTGTTCCACTAATAATATTAATATTACTGATATAACATTCGTTAATACGTATTGTCTGTCCAATTTTTATATGTTTTATCACATGTGTTCGTCACAATAGAATTTTTATACTATAACAAGTATAATAAAAGATTGCACATAATATAATTAGAAACGAAAATTATTAATTAAATGCAATCTTTAGTATTATAAAAACACCATAGATGATCGTTTATATAAAAAAAAATAAAGTGATCACTTCTGGATTAATAATAATAATTCTAATTCGTCTCGCATCATGACAATTCGCTGAAAATATTCAGGATGAATCACTTCAGATTCGATCACAGCAAAGAAATGAGGACTTTTGTTATTTATAAAAAATAAATTGATAATAATGATTATTACAGGTTTAAAAATGATTTATTACAGGTTCAAAATGGCGCGCTCATCGCAAATTAATCGCGCCGACGTTTCACTTAAACGTACTTAAGAGTTTCATCGATCTCTTTAACGCCAATTCGCGTGCGGTGGTGGAACGAATGCGTAAGGAAGGCGACAAAGAATTCGATTGCCACGACTATATGTCCGAATGCACCGTCGAGATCCTTCTCGAGACTGCCATGGGTGTCTCCAAGTCCACGCAAGACCGAAGCGGCTTCGAATATGCCATGGCTGTTATGAAGCACGTATTCAATACGCAAATTTCAGATTTGATGAATTTGGAAATAGAGACAAAAAAGAAAGACATCGGGAGTTGTTTTATATTTATAGTTTATTTTTAATCGATTTTAATTGAAAATTCTCTGATCAACATATTCCCAGCTAGGTTTGACTTTTTTTTGTATCTACAATATTTTGAATTTATAAGATCTTGGAAGTTTCTTTTTCTTAAAAATTTAGATTTGTAAAAAAACATTATCAACAAGTTGTAAAATTTTTTATGCAATTTTATTCCTTGAAATATTTGAATATTTTCATGTTGAAGAAATATATAAGACGGATATCTCATTACTGTCTTATCGTTATGTAGGATGTGCGATATTCTCCATCTGCGTCACACGAAAGTCTGGCTCAGACCGGACTGGCTGTTTAATCTTACGAAATACGGAAAAGATCAAATCCGTTTGTTAGAGATCATCCACGGACTCACAAAGAAAGTTATCGCACGCAAGAAGCAGGAATTCAAGAACGGCAAACGTAATATCATTGACGAGTCTACGCAAAATAGCAACGGCAAGACCACTAAAGTAGATAATTTTCAAATTGGATAATTTTCAGAAAAAGCTACATTGAGCGATGGACTATTAACACATAATATATTGTTCTTAGAGCACATCTGTGGAAGGACTTTCCTTTGGACAGGCGGCTGGTCTAAAAGACGACCTCGATGTAGAAGACAATGATGTTGGTGAAAAAAAGAGGCAAGCTTTCCTCGATTTGTTGATAGAGGCCGGTCAGAACGGCACTGTGCTAACAGATGAAGAAGTCAAGGAACAGGTCGATACTATTATGTTCGAGGTGGGTCGTGAGATATGACTCAGACTGATATTCATAGTCGATTCTTATATTTAAGGCTGGCTTAAGATATCATAAATCCATCAGAGAGACGCATTATTTCAAAACATTATTTAAAATGATCTTGAAATAAGAACAGACTATAAATATTAGCCTACTGACTACTTTGAGAAGATCAAATTGTAATTAATAAGCTGTCTGTTCTGTCATTCATTTTCATAGGGACATGACACAACCGCGGCTGCATCCAGCTTCTTCTTGTCGATGATGGGCTGTCATCCGGACATTCAAGAAAAAGTTATCCAGGAACTCGATGAAATCTTTGGCGACAGCGACAGACCTGCGACCTTCCAGGACACACTAGAGATGAAATACCTCGAACGATGCCTCATGGAGACTCTTCGTATGTACCCACCTGTCCCAATCATCGCGCGTACCATCAAAACAGACTTGAAATTGGGTGAGTTCTTAAAACTGGAATGCATGAAAAGAAGGCAAGATGAAATATTATCGACTTCTTTGCTCAAATAATTTATTATATTCTAAAAAAATTATACAATTGCTATTTCAGTATCGGGAGACTATACGATCCCAGCTGGGAGCACGGTGATAGTAACGACCTTTAAGATGCATCGGCAGCCAAACATCTATCCGAATCCGGAAGTTTTCGATCCTGATAACTTCCTACCGGAAAAGACCGCCAATCGGCACTATTACGCCTTCGTGCCGTTCTCAGCTGGACCACGTTCCTGCGTGGGTCGCAAATACGCTATGCTGAAGCTGAAGATCATCCTGTCTACGATCATGAGGAATTACCACGTCAAATCAGACATCAAAGAGTCCGATTTTAGACTTCAGGCCGACATCATCCTCAAGCGCGCGGAGGGTTTCAAGATCAAATTGATGCCGAGAAAACAGGCAGCCACCACCGCTTAAAGCTGTATCTCTTTATAACATAGTTAGATAGAGGATTTAGGAAGATGAGGAGGCGAGCCGCGAATTTCGAGTCTCGATCTCGCGATGGCCTTTTTTCGAGGAATCGCATCTCATACGCGCACGAGTAAAACAAACGCTATGAAGTTACATGTACATGTTATATATTATTGATCCTATCATTGTATAACATACATTTATCAGTTACGTTTATATTTATCTCGTGCATATATAATAAATCGCGGCTCTTATCGAGTTGCAAAATTTGAGAATCGACTATTCCTCGTTCCCGATCACGCGAGATGAAATGAAAGGCCGGCTCAAAGATGTGCAAAGACGTGACTTAGGAACATTCGGGAGACAGATTCGAAAGGGCTTTCCCGGAGAACTATCGAAAGCTAATTCCGAGATTACAGAAGCAACGACGATCAAAACTCTCGCGGGAGTCCGATCAGGGGAGATGGGGAAGGTTAAGGACGAACTGAAGGCGATGCTTCCGATATTAACGTCTTCAGAAGTGAGAAGGTGCTTTATTTTTTTGGAATAAAAAATATATCCTCTCTTTCAAAACGACTCTTTTTTTCCCTACCAGATTCTTTCGTTTTACATACAAACACATCGAATAGTATAATTAATGTAATTATAATAGAAATTATAATAGCAATTATCACAAGAATGATTTTATTAATATTGAAATCAAAAGTGGGCTGAACTGAATTATCTCTTATTTTTTTCTCTCAATTTCCTTCTGTTTTTTTTTGAGGTGCCTCATCGCGATGCTTATTTATACTGCCATTTATCTCAATTATCCTTTCTTTCTTTTTATCCGAATTGTAAATAAAATATAAATGTTCCATCAAACTCTTTTATAATCGATATTGCTCTTTCTTCGAGTAGATTTCATTTATTACCTCACGAAGCGATCATTGACGAGCTCAAAGAAGGCAACTATGAGGAATCGATCCAATATTTGAAAGAATTATTTGAACTCGACGAGGAGATTCGTAGGAAGGCTGATCCTGGTACTCTAATATGGGAGAAGCCACGCTTAAAGAAGAACAAGAACGCGATGTCGCGCTTAAGGGATGGCTTGATCATTGTCGAGCAAGCCAAAAATGCTGGTGAGAAAGAAAATTGATGTATACACGGAACGATTTGTTGAAACGTTTAAAAATTTAGCTAAATATACAGATACAAAAATAATCAACAATGACATAATTTTGGAAATAATTTTCTGAGTAATTTGAACAATAATTTTTGTTGAAAAATATTCAAGTTAATTACTAGAATATAAACATTTTTTTGCAACATTGCTCATCATTCTTGACTTTTCTACATATATAATTATTTTGATGATTGGAACAAAATTATTTTCAGATCTACATCCGGCTAAATTTTTAAATATTTCAATAACAAAACCTTTCCGGATAGAATCATTAATATTCATTTGCGAAACACAAGAGTGAAACCATTGTTCTCAATAACAATTGAAGTGAGAGGATCACACACAATCGTGATGATAATTCCTATATTTGATCTTTGACATTTGAGACGAAAGTACGATGTACAGAGTACGAGTATGATTATTACGGTTAAAAATTTTCTGAATAGGAGATTATATTTCTACGGCTGCAGAATTTCTAAATATGGCGCTATCCTTTCAAGCAATGATTTGGGAATGGTGGTGGGTGGCGGAGCGACTTTACCGTAGCGCTCTGGAGAACGCTGAATTAATCGAAGACGATAACCATCAGACGAGCACCTTCGTACATTACCTGTACGGCCGATTTCTGTTCGAACAAAGTTAGCGAAACACATTATACATGTAAATTAGCAAATGAATGGCGGGCAAGTGTCACTTCCTGTTCACTTTCTATATAAATAGTCACAGTTTCAATGTTTTTTTCGCAATTAATATACTACGTTTCAATATGCTTGAGTTGAATATTTATTAATAAAATATTTACATACGTAGTATATTTGTATATAGATTATAATAGCTACATTAAACAGAAAAAGCAACTTAGATATTATAATTTTGAATTATATCTTTACATCGATAAAAATAATTTTATCTCATTTCGGTCTAAAAGTATAATTAATGTAAAGTATAATTAAAGTAAAAGTATAATTAAGTTACTTTTTCTATTAAACGTAGTTGATCATTATAAATCAGTATTATAAATTAATATCAATACAATTACATTCACGTGGTGCAATCAGTACAAGATATGGCAGGATCGTTATATCACTTAAATATCGTACATAAAGCGTCTTGGAAGAAGTCATGGAATGCGTCGAAGATAACTGGTCGAAAAGAAGAAACCATCTTTCGAGAATGCAACGTGCTTCTATACAAAGTATTACTGATGCACGCACAACAAGTCGGCTGCGATCAACCGGATGTCGCTGTGAAAGCATGCACTGAAGCTCTCGCTCGAGCGACGGACTGTAAGCTGTTTTTTAAAAAAAGAAAGAGGAAAATATTTACCTATTGAGAGTTATACCACTTCAGGATTTTGTTAAAATGTTATCCTATTATTTCAAGTTTGGTTCTCTCGAAGATCGTTAAATTCAGTTTTCACTGCATCAATTAGTCTCTCATTATCAGTAAAATTCTTGAAAGTTTTCTTGAAATTATAAAAGAAAACCTTATCCTACGATATCATTAATCAGCCTCACATCCGCAGCTGGACATTACGAATACATAGCGAACGTTCTATACGAGCTGGGGATAAATCAGTTGCGATCAGGCGATGTGAAACTTGCCTTCCAAAACTTCTCCAAATTCCTGGCGATAGTTAAGAGACTTTCGGACCCGGAGAAAATATGCAACGCGTATATGATGATAGCACTTGCATACAAGTTATGTGTCACGAAAGATTAATAGAATGATTAATGTGGAGAACGTCGAATAAAAAAATTCCAAAAATTTTTTTATCTATGTTTTATCATCGCACATGCGCGCATTTACTATGCGATCTTAATTTCGAAAAAAACGCGAATTTTTGACGTAATTCTTACGAGCGATTCATATTTGTAGGAATTGAACGACGATGTAAACACGGAGAAGTATCTCCATTTATTTATAGTAAATGCAGTCGAGTCTGGACTTACGAGAAAAGCGGCACAGGCACACTACTGTACTGGCGAGCATTTTTTGAATAAGGTATAAAATCGTAAAATGTTGGATAACAAAAAAGGGGGAGAGGATAGAAATGACAAGATTATTGAGGAATATCTTATGTGAGAAATTATTACATTTTCCTGAATTCTTATGTTGTACAAAATGACCCATCAGAAACGCGCTGATAACGATAATGCCTAGCATATACATTTCACATTACATATACAGATTTGCTTAGAATTTTAGAAATAAAAATGCACATTTATCGATAAAAGAGCGTTCTGAATACGGGTCAATATACCTTAAATATATACAAATTATTACATATCCGCTAAGTGATCAGTGTCGTAAAATATTAATAGAATATTTCCTTGGAGAGTTAACAATGTCTGTATTCTTTTTAGAGAAAGCTAGATATTGCAACCTTTCATTTGGAAAAATCTTTTGAATTGTATAACAAACTCGGTTTATCCAACGATGCTGATAAGGCGCGAGCCCTTGCCGGAGTTTCGAAAGGCTAGTTATATACTTCTTCAACATATAAACTGTAATATGAAACGCATTTAAAATGCCTTCGTTTTTTTTAACAGGGCAAGAAA
This sequence comes from Atta cephalotes, assembly GCF_000143395.1. Taxonomy (NCBI): domain Eukaryota; kingdom Metazoa; phylum Arthropoda; class Insecta; order Hymenoptera; family Formicidae; genus Atta; species Atta cephalotes. Next base: position 2,646,719 of record NW_012130080.1, on the reverse strand, counting down.
TCATCGATCAATATATCCATCTTGTGCAGCAGTGCGGAACCGCCGATCCGAAAGCAATAACGATGCTTTGTCAATGGAAAAATCGTAGAAGCGTTTTTTGGACTGAAAAAAAAGAGAAGAAGCTACACGCTGGTAAGAGACAACATTTTGTAATCAACCAAAATTTAAATAAAATCTCAGAGTTTGCCTCTTGCAATTCTTAAACATATTGAATACCGCGTCTTTATAAGATATCATAAGTAACTCAATGCAATATTATCATACATTTCAGAAGATTCAGAAAAATTTGCTCAAGGAAACTAGAAGTGACGTCTCATAATGTACTTTCAGCGATTTGACATATGATTTTTTGTAGTAAATAATATAATGCATCAATAAACATTCACAATTACATCAATGAATGTCTTTATAAATAGCATTCTAGTATTACGGTAAAGATTAAAATTTAATAGTTACAAATTTATTATTATAATTTTAAAATAAAAATAAGTACTCTCGAAATTAAAAAAAACAATGAAAGGATTAACGAAAACAATTGAAAGTCAGCGCCTCCAATAATTCGCAATGTTTTTTTACAATCCTTGCACATTGTTTACGATCTTCAGTAGTTTTTTTATTATTTTTTTTTCAATCTAAATATTAATGATATACGTATTAAAAATGTAAAGAGGGGGGGGGGGGAGGTATTAGCGATGCTTTTGTGTGCAGTTAAGTAATATACTCTTTTTATATATATATATATATATATATATATATATATATATAT
>NW_012130080.1:2606333-2644600 GCF_000143395.1 Atta cephalotes | reverse complement strand
CATTTAATGCAAAAATTCTACAGCACAGCTTTATATATATATAGCTAATCTGTTCTGTTATTTGAAAAATAGTGTGAAGTCCTATTGTGAATGCTATTGTGATACCTATATTTAATACTTAACGAACGTTATTCTTAACAATATAAGTTAAAATATAGCAACGAAAGCTTTGCGAATTTGACCGAAGACCGCCCGATCGTTGCAGTCTCTCCAATTTTCATCTAATGTAAGAAATATAAAGTGCAAATTACCTTGAAAACTTCAGCATGCTGAAGAATAAGTTTGTGATAAAATATATGTCCATAGATATTCGACGATTTACGCTCTTTTTCTTTCAATCAATTTAAATTCCCTGTAGCTGTAAATAGATACGCATTGCACACATGACGAAGATACATTTCTCAGATAAAAACGGGACCGAATGTACAGTGGTGATTGTTTGCTACAGGCACAATTAGTTCAACATAATACCATCATCGTCTATATCCATGACACTAATTGGATCCAAGGATGGCATATCGGCACTCTTGCGTATCTCACGTGATATGTTCTCCAATGTTTCCATTTCCATTCCGACATCCTCTACTAAAGTCTTTGTAATAATCTCTTCTCGCTGCTGAACTTCAGCAGCAGCAAGATCAAATACTTCCTTCAATATCTCGGTTGCCGCATCCGCAGAGCTATTATCCGGGACATACGTTGAATCTTCCTGTACTTCGTACTTATTATTCATTGCATTACTCTCGACTACCAACTCCTCGAGCTCCTTTAGCTCTTCTTCTAATTTCCTGTGTTTATCTGTTTGGACTGTGTCTTCTATCTCTTTTTTCGTACCGTCATCGCTGTTTATTGTAATATCTTCAACGTCTCCCATCACTTCGTCGTGTGTTTCGCCATTTAAAAGATCTGGCATATCTCTTACACTATTAGATTCATCAATATCTGCAATAATTTCGACTTCTGTATTTTCTTCATTGGACTTTTGTTGTTGTTGCAATTGTTTAATCTCTTCATCTATAGCTATTATGTCATCTAAATCATTTTTTTCATTTAATGTTTCTGTTTCATCAATCGGCAAAATTTCTGGAAGATTTTCTTCTGACTCTTCTATATGTATCTTCGAAGATTCATCTATTAAGTCGCTTTGTATTTCTGGTTTTTCTATTATTTCTCTATCATCATCTATGAAGTTATTTTCTAAGTTATTTTCGAAATTTTCGTCTTGATCCTTGTTATCTTTTGTTCTATTATTTGATAAAATTGATAAGCTAGTCATTTCATTATCGCTCGTTACTTCCTCATTATCTTTATTACATTCATTAATAATATTTTCTTTTTCCGTGGAAGAAACTTCCGTGTCATTTTTTATTTCTACATTTTTGTCTTCTTCTTCATTTTCATTTTCCATGTTCTTATGATCTTCCAATATAACAATAGTAGCCTCCTGTGCGTCATTGTCTTCAAATTTGTCATTATCTCTGTCTGATGTCTTATCCTCTTTCTTCGTTGTATATTCATCCTTTACATTTTTATTCGATTTACCTTCATCATCCTCTATTACTCTATTATCCGGGATAACTGAATTTTCACATTTTTCAGATTTTGTTTTTTCATCATTTATAGATTCTTCTTCTAAGCGCGATTCATTCATCGCTATGTCCGGTTTTTCGTCTGTGTCACTTTCGACACTTTTCTTTTCCTCCATTTTTTCCTTTGCATTTTTTGTATCACCTAAACTGCAAGGCTCGTCATTAGTATTGTCTTCGATATTGACAATGGCGTCCTCCGAATCATCAGTACATTTGTCGACGGATGTTCTATCGGAACGTGACATCGTTTCTTCGGAAATCTCATCTTGTGAAATGAGATCTGTTTCCTGTTTCACTTTAATATTCGCAACAGTTATTTTTTCTAGTTTCAATGCAGCTTGCTTGAGATGTGTCAATTTATGTTTCGCACTGGATAATTTAGAGTCAAATTTCTTATTACATTTGTCGCAAGTGTATTCAGTTTTAACTTCTGACTGTGACAGAGATTTCGGGCTTTTAAATTCCGTCGATGTCATTTCTGTGCTGGACATAGAAGATGATCTTGTCCTACTGCGGATATTGCTTTCTTGTTCTTTTTTTGTAGGTGCAGTCGATGAACTCGTAGCTTTTAGTCTATTTTTTAAACTCTTATCTTCTTCAATGGATATCTCGTCGCTAGAGTCAGAACGCGCACTTGAGGTTGTCCCTTTAATTTTCTGTTTTTTCTTTGTATTATTTACACTCTCATTTAATTTAATTTTATCTGTCTCTTTTTGTTTTTGAGAATCTTCAGAATCAGAACTCCTATTATCCATTATTCTTTTACGTCCCCGCGTTTTCGTCAAATGTGCGTTGGACTGTTGTTCTGCATCAACTGAAATTTTTTGCTTCTGAGGACTGTCAGAATCTGAACTCCTATTATCTATTAGTCTTTTACGTCCTCGCTTTTTCGTCTGTTGAGTACTGGACTGTTGCTCTGCATCAACAGACGCTTTTTGCTTTTGAGAACTTTCAGAATCCGAACTCCTATTATCTATTCTTTTACGTCCTCGCGTTTTCATCAACTGAGTACTGAGCTGTTGTTCTGTATCAATTGTCATTTTTGGTGATTTCTCCTCGTTCGTGTTCGTGTGTTCACTGACTCTTGTCACTTTCGATGGTGTACGTTCGACATCACTTCTCGACCTCACTATGCCACCAATTTTCCGTTTCTTTCCTCGTCTTGCTTTACCATTAATTATATGATTCCTCATTTTAGGTGAGATACTCAAAGAACTACTGTCTTCGGAATATTTTGCTTCTTCCTGAGAATTAACGAACGATGCATTATCATCCTTATCTTTTTCCTTTTCGTGTGCCTTATCTTTTTCTGTATTGTGTATCTCATTTTTCTCCATTTCGCATGCTTTGTCTTTCATCGTCTCGCGTGTTTTGTCTTTTTCCGTTTCGCGTATTTTGTCTTTTTTCGGCTCGCATGTTTCGTGTTTCTCTGTTTCGTGTGTTTCGCCTTTCTCCGTCTCGCATGTTTTGTTTTTCTCTATTTCATGTGTTTCATCTTTCTCCTCTTTCTTAAGTGATTGGCTCAATACATCTTTCAAAAAAACCGCGCATAATTTCGTTTCTGTCTTGAATTGATTCTGGCGAGATCGTCGCTGTGACTTAGCAATACTCGGATCCATCGTTATCCAACAATTTTTGCAAACCGTTAGACCCGTGTGATAAAATCTGTACATGTCGATATCGTTTGCAACAGTATTATGACACTTGTCGCAACTCCTGACTTTCGATTTGTTGTTTCGTGGTTTCATTTGTATGTTACTCCGTGCCTTACGTCCTTTAATGTGCCGCTTACCACGTGCCATGTCCTCGTTACTATCGCTATCAGAATTTATTGAACCATAAAATGTAATATCTGGAAACGTGGTAATGGTCGTTTTGCGATTTACAACATCTGTGTGTATCTGCAATAAAATAATTATAAATATTAATATAAATGAATATTAATATAATTGAAAATAAACAAATCAACGCAAAATATACACATAACAAGAAATAAGAATATATAGGTACATGAAATATATAGATACAATAAAAGTGACTTATTTTTCTTTTATATTATTTTTCTTTTATATTACTTATCTTGCAGACTGTTATCACTAACCATTTTTTATCTCAAAATCTAAATTTTACTTTTATTACAAATAACACAAATATGTTTTAACATTTTTAACTGCTATTCTGAAAGAACACAGAACTTCATCAGTAGAGATGGAGAAGGGATTAAGATTTAAAATGGCCAATGATAACAGGTTGCAGAGCTAATATGAGAGGAAAAAATTAGCCTATTATATGTTAATCCTAGCTATATACACTGGAGCAGAAACCCTAGAGTAATTTGCTAAATCAAGATTTTTTTCGTGCTTCCGAACTGAACTTTTACTTTGAACCTACACATCTCGAAGTTCCTTAATTCTATTAACTTTTATATTATGGACTTTTATATTATGGACTTATTTCTTAATCGATTCTCCATAGATTGAAAAAAAAAAATTGATTGAAATGTCCATTTTTGAAAATTATAGTAACAAATATGGATGGAGTCCGAAGTATGTATATCAAGGAAAAAAGTGTATAATTAGAGTTAAGGCTTTTTTCATCTCAGTTAAGACAATAAACTATTAACTCGTAATAGTGCCAACAATTCAATGTATCACTCTCTATTTTCTCTCCTCTTTCTCTAATAAAATTCTACTTCTACCAGTGTAGATTAATTTTAACTTACTGAATGTCTTCTTCTGATTCTTAGGATTAAAAAAAGGTAAAAAATAAATAAATCGAGAATAATTTACATTGATAGAAATAGGACATAACTGTTGGCATTGCGGCAAGCTAACTATTAGTTACCTTAACTGGAGATTAGTACAAGAGGCCCTTATGTTAATTTTTATCAATATAGATTAAGTTTAATCTTGGTTTAATTTACTCTTTATCCTTTTCTAATTCTTAGAACAAGAAAAAGATGAAAAAAAAGTTAAACTACGACTAAAGTTAAATCTACAAATAGAAACAATTATTGTCTGACTATGTATATAATTCATTAAAATTCGCAATAATTTGTTATTACCTTTGGATAATTTGAATAGTTTATCTCTTCATTAATCAGAGCCTTTAAATTGTTGAATGAATCTTGATATATCCTTTTTAGATCATATAAAACATCCAAGTTATATCGACATGTTAGGCATATTAACCACGAATTGTTTTTCTTGTTAATCTGCAAGAACAGAATATTTAAAATGTATACAACTAACAACTAGTTACATTATTTTCTTGTGATAAAGAGGAGCAATTTAACTTACATCATCGTTGAAAATGCTGCGGATTTTCCGTAAAGGATTAAATACACTCTTGTCCTTGCTAATGTCGAAGATACGGTTACTTTCTACTAATTCGTAGCACAGGAAGCAACATCGCATTGATGTTTCAATTTTCGGCTCCGGCACCTTGTGCGAGTTCCTATACCTTTGTACAAACTTAGTGCACTGATCTAATTCATACGCGCATTTGTAACATATCTTGTTCGACAAATCGATGCTCTCGTTAATCTAAGACAATAGAACAGGTTATAAATTTGAGAGACAATTATTCTGAAATTGGCCAATTATCATTCTTAATTTTAAATCATCTTTCTTTCGTTACGAATGAAAGAAAACAAAAATCTGAATCGTTCTATGATACACACATGTTCGAAACTTTTATCAACAAATGAACCAATAGTCGGATTTAATAAGATTCAAGTAAATGCAATAAAAATGACACAACACGATAATATCCAGTTGTACAGTTATCCAAAAATATTCGAGTCAAATTTGTCCGAAAATTGGCGACATAAATAAATATAAATACAGAATTGCGAGTCGGCCAGGAGATCAAACTGAGTAAAGAACTTCATCATACACTATGTACATATTTTTATATACATACACACATAACGCATACACATTACGCACGTACGTTCCGCAAAATGTCGGTAAAACGAAATACGAGATGGATACTAGATGGACACGCTCCACGTTATCTCTCCCTTTTTTTTTTGCAAAGAAAGTATTGTTTATTCGGCTTGTCGAATAAAAAAAAATCAAAACGCATGCAAGTCATATGGCCCGTCACGCAATCACTTGCAACCCCGCCATCCCTCGCGATATTCCGACTTCCGACCAAAACTTCGGAACTATTTGTTACGGCGTAGTAGACAGACCGTCTCTCACTCTCTTCCCCTTTGTTTCCTGTTTCGACGAGCGCAGATTACGGGTCCCGCTCACAGATGGCGCGACGTGTTGCTTCCCGATGGCACGCGTAATTAAGTTAATCATGATGCGCGAAACGCGTTTCGCTAAATTGAAAAAAAAAAAATGATCCGAAGGCATCAATTTCCTTCATTATATTTGCACGGAAAAAAAGCTACATTCATCGCCGCAACTCCGGACGAGTTTTGACAAAAAGTCTCAAGTCCGAATTTAACCTATAAACCGGTATGATTCTAACCTAAATTCGGAGCAGCAATCTCCCGATGGAAATCTTTCGATCGCGATCACCTCTCGCGTATCGAAATTCTAACGAATATTTTTCTTTCTCGATAAAATCGCCCATGATTTGACCTTTTTCAGGACGGGGGGAGCGAATAACCATCTATGTAGGTTTGTTCTTCTCTATAGCGTTTCTTGCATTTTTTAATTGTGAATAGAATTGGTTTTTCTATTTATTTCCAAATATCGATGTAAAAGTTGATGGTTGAGCATAAGAAGGTACATATCGTTAAAAGAGGCGAATGAAGCGCATATATGTGAGACACAGATTTCAAGGATCGATCCCAATTCGCGCGAATATTCGAGGAGTCGAATAACGCGAACAGTTCCTCAAATCGGGGGGGAAAAAGGTGTCTTGCGCAGCGCTGTTGATTTACCGATCCTACCTTGGTGGACAAACACGTTCTGATCTGGTCGCCAAACGTACTACGATTATCAGGAGTGACGTCCAGGAAGACACCCTCGTTGCTCGCACACACAAAGCAGTAGTGGTCAGGCATTGCGACGCGTGAGAGGGGGATACGTAATCAGGGTAGCATCACCTCGAATCGCCGGTCAGGACGAGATACGATCCAACGCGATCGTAAGATTCTTCACTGTACACAGTTCAATGGCGGTCCGCTGTTTTCGCTAGGCTCGCTAGGCTCGCTTGCGTTACTTCTTACTAGAGCGACGCGTGCGAATTTCTAATTCTTACCTAATCTTACCGCGGTTGTACCACACCACGAGTAGAGAATTGGCGGTAATCGTCTACGCTACGCGTGATAGAACATGGCGGCCTGACGCCATCGATTATGTGACTGTGCGATAAATCGAGCGATATATCGAAAGTGTAAACCCTTTGATTCATCCCATTCTCGTTTCTTCCGAGATGGAATTTCTCCTTTTTGACGGAGCTTGGGATATTCATAACATTTCAAAACGTCCTCTATGAAGAAAATTTTACTTAAAATATATAATAACTGTAACATGTATTATAGTATATACAGTAAATTCTTCCTCGGAGAGGACATTTTGGAATGTAATTTTGCTAGAATTGATCGTCAGTGATTATCGACCTGCACAAAGCTGAAAAAATTGGTGATTCAATCGTGAGATTGAAGAGCATCGCAATCTGCGCAATTCGATATATCGATTGTTTGATACGTACATATGTTGTTTTTTGAATTTAAATTTGAGTTTAAGCTCACTCAGTTTTTAATCTGAATTCTGCTACGAATTATGGATTGTCTGAGAATGAGTATTATGAGTAGAATGAGTATACGTGATCGACGTTAAACAGCACGATGCTGTACTTTACAACATAAATTGTGCCTATCTAAGGGAGATATAAAAACGAAAACGAAATTTATTTGAATAACAACATAAAATAACTATTGTTACAAAGATAACAAAGATATCTCGCATTCAAACGCTAACTGGACGACTCATTTATTTGTCAGTTGGCTGCGTTCAGCAGAAAAAGCAATTTTACAATTGTTGTAAGATTCTTTAAAGATTATACATTTAGATTATTCTGTTCATCCGTTATTCATCTGTTCTTATTTCAAAACCATCTTAAGTAATATTTTATGCTAATATTAATACGGCTCTGTAATTGGTTGATTCACATCTTGATACTGGACTTTAGATAGTCTTGTATATAAATAGAAGAACTGATTATGAATACCGGTCTCAAATGCAGTAGAGAAATTAAAGGCAAAAATCAATCATTAAAGAATTATTGAGTGCTCACTAATTAGTTTTCTCTGCTATACGCAACCATTTATTTTACGACATTTTATCACTTATCATCGAGACGATTGTGTTATTATGTGTTGTTCAATTAATTATATTTTTATATTGCAATGACCGCGTTCAGCAGAATTATGCATTTATTTTGCAATTGTTGAAAATTTTCTTCATTAAGATAGGATTATTTTTCTAAATGTAAAAGAATAATTTAATCTGCGTCAAATGCTAATTACTAAGCACTAACTTCTTCTGAACGCGGCGAATGTTTTATAGCTGAAATCCGTTTTAGACGACTTCTAATTCGCGCCTAATTTCAGGACAGAATTCTACGAGATAAAATTTCGTGAATTCTTACATGAGTTACAAACTGTAATGAAAAAACAAATTGTCTGAAATAGATTTGTTTTGGTATGAATAAACACGGAGTGCGAAATCGTGGCTTGAAACATCACAATGCACGCCACGAAAGCCTGAGTGCGAATCACGTCTCATCATGTCTTCAGCTAGATACTTTTCGGATTCCCTGTGCGGTCTCGTTTGTAATCGACAAGTCCTCTATTCGATCCTTCGGTTCGCCAAACAGAAGCTTGAGAGTTTCTAATGCTGACGTGAATATACTCCTACAACGTAAAAAATAAATCATCGGGAATAATTGTCAATTGTATTATACTGATTTATCTTTAAAAAATTGATTGTCCTGACAGCATAAACATTGTTATAAATATCATAAGTTTTTTTTATGTAAAGCCCATTCTACAATTGCATACGCGTGGTTGTAAGAATTGATCAATCAGATACAATTCTTACAACTACAATTATTTATAATTACGTTTACGAAATTGTAGATTAGGGGCTTAAGATGATTTTCAATACCTAATATAACTTTTTACATGCAGTATAGTTTTAATAATATAATTGCAAAAAATACGTACATAATTGATTATCACTCGATCTTTATAACAATTACACTGTCTTTATATTAGAACCATGTTCTAATATTATTGCCAATTGTCTGTTAATAAAAAACTTGACTGAAAATCTATTGGTAGTTTCCGTTATGTATATTATATTGTACTGACAACTGACAAGTAATATACGAACACAGTTTAGGTTGATGGAAAAGTAATTAAAATTAAATTAAAATAATTTTACTGAGCGAATTTTAATCTCCAATTTAATCAATTAATTTAATTAATTTAAAGTTAATTCGCAATCGTCTATCTCCAATGTATAGGCTTGTTGTATACAAGATTCATGATGCTATGTATCCAAGGATCAAGATGCAGAGACATTAATTATAATTCGAATAAAAGGAGCTCCAGCGAGCATCTCGACAGCTGGGCCATTACCTGACGCTGTTCTTCATGTTCCCGTAGATTTCGCCGGGTGGTAGCTTCACGGAAGGTACCGTCTCCTCCACGAAGTCCAGTCCGACGCACACCGCGTTGTCGACGATCTTGAGTGGCATTTCCAGAAGACTGGCGATGCTGCTGGTGACGGGGCTGGCGAACTTCAAGCCCGCGCGCATCCCGTTCTCTGCGTGGCCTAGTATCGTAGCGACCGACTCGTGGGAACCTCGCACGGCTTTGTACGCGCCGCAGAACGTCGAAGTCACCGTGGCGAACACCGGCAAACCCAGCAGACGACGTGTGCACATCATGCCACGAACGTCCGCGTCGCCGGAATTCGCGGGTGCGATGCTCGGTATGGTGGGATCGTGTATGCCGCACATGACGCTCAATTGCTGCGGGATAAAACGACACGAAAGATATGAGAAGGTGTTACATAGCGTGTTGCATAGACAGAATTAACTCTGGAATAGTCCCCTAGTTCTTTTTGCATAAACGATTACCCGGAGTGTTTTTCCATCCCAATCAAATTCACGATTACTTATTATATGTTACTGTTCTATAATTTATTAATATTTGAAATTTATTCCTTTCTAAAAAAAAAAATAAAGAGAAATAAGAAAAACTATACGTATAAATTCTCGATCAGTATTCAAACAACAGTATAATTATATTCAAGATCAGTTAATAAATGTTAGAAGTAAATGTGAGCTGTAATATAAACCGACAAATAAACGTTTAAAATTTGATACGTTTCTTAAACTATTTAATAAATTTATAAAAACGTTTATAAGAAATTTATGACATCTATTAAACGTTTTCTTACTATATATAGTTCAAAATACCATTTTTATGCGAGATATTTCGATGGGAAGTTTAATTTATTTATTTAATGTTTTTATGTACTGTAAAAAATATTTCAACTAAACATTTTTTTTTATATAAATTATCTGCTTAGATAAAGAAAACTACTGCGACTGATTTTTATTTTCTCGCTGCTTGGAATGTAAGAATCACACAGATGAGAGAGAGATTATTCCTTAAGTCTTATTATCTCAGAAATAGTTTACAATTCTGGTGTTATATTTTAAGATAAAATTTTACATATAATTATGTATATGTATAAGATTAAAAATAAAATCTTATTTTAATGAATGTGTATTTTAATATATATTTTGTGTATTTTAATATATATATATATTGGTTTTTTAAATATTTTTTATTGTATTAAACTTCAACAATCGGCAATTAAATCAATCGAAATTTGGTCAAAGTTATTTTCATCGAAGTAAATTAACTTTAATCTCGATTTAATTTACTCTTTACTTTTTACTTAGAACTAGAAAAATATACAATTATAAGTAACACTTATAAGAATAAAGCAATTAAGAGAAATAATCTTATTTTCGATCACAAAGAGGATTCTGGTACTTAATAATAATAAATTATGTGCAAAAATATAAAAAGTAACCGAGAATAAAGTTAATCCGTATTGATAGAAATAGACATAAGTCACGTGATTAATTTGAGCTCGAAATAGCTGTGACAATTCGTCGTCGATCTCGCGTCGACCGGTTGGATTTCTTTCGCTGTATATTTCGATCACATCAAATAAGGTTTTTCACGTCTCGAATAATAAATGGATGTTAAAATTACGCCATTTCGCATATGATCTCAGTGACGTTAACTCGGAAAATTGTGACAACTCGCGGTCGGAGGTTGCAACTAACACTTTGATTAATATCGTAATATTGACAATGCCTGTGGTACTGCGGCGAATCACGGAAAATTCTCCAGCGGGAATAACTTTCCGCAACATCGCACTCCGAACGTCGTCCGCAAGTCGTCGATAATGAAAATTGGAAAGACGAATTATTAAATAAACATCGTCATATGAAACGGTGATTGTAATCAATCTGAAAAGCTATCGTTATACGCACATGATATGCGATGCGCACGATAGCCGAGGGTCTCTCGCTGATCTCGGCCTGCGACGTCTCGGAATCCGCCATCGCTCCGGCCGGACACCTTGAATTCGACGCGGCCCGCGATGACGAAGGACGACACGGCCGAGAAAGGTCGAGGTCTGCGCGTCGTCCACGACTTCTAAATTTAGCTGGTTAGCAGACCGGCGATACACGAGGCAACCCGTCTCCTCGTTATCCCGGGTACTCCACGTCGCGTCGATCGGAGACGCAGTCCCTTCATGCGCTTCTCGATGCTTTTCATCGACCGCGACGCATCAATGTTTGTGGCAGCAACGCGCGCGAAATACAAAGATTAAAGTAAAACATATTATACGTAAAAAGGTCTGTTCTTTATAACTGAACTGTTGTACTTAAAAATAGATATACATTTGAAGTTTGACAAAAGCGATATAGAAAGTTTTAGTAGAGCTATAGAGAAAACAAATTTAGATAACATGCAATGTCTAGAAGACGTTTATGGTGTCTTTTAGATATTTTTTTAGACAGTATATATGTCCTAAGAAACATCTTTATGATTGTGATGTTTTTATGGCGTCTTTCGTAGATATATCTGGAAACCTAAAGATCCGAAAAAAAGAAAGCGCGAATAAACGTTAGATAAACTAGTTGTTTCGATGAAGGCACAAATATATTCTATTCTATATTTATGGATAAGGATGAACGACGCTGTAATTATTGTCAAAATGGATATAACCCATTCAATCAATTGTAAGCGATTTGAACTATAATAGTTTCAAACGAAGCCTAACTTAAAACGATCACTCATTAAGTATTTACAGTAAAAGACCTATTTGGAGTATAGGTCTTATTTTAAATTTAGGGTGTAAACGTAGCTTAACGCGACGATTCTTTCCTCCAAGCGTTAAACAACAAACTAAACACTAGACTCGTAAACGACGATTTGTACGATCGACTTCTTGGGTGGCGACGCCATTCCAGATACTGCGATGTCGCGCAATACCGCCTCCACTGCTTCTTCCCAGTTCTGATCCTTTGTGATGCTCCGGTCTATGGACGCGGACCATTTTAGTCGTGGCATAGATATGACCGTCAGTACTTTTCTAAAATTGGCATTTTATTGTTAATCTTCTTCTAACGATTTCTTGGAAAATATCAATAAGGAAAATCATTTATTAAAATTTCTCTGTAGCTAATTGTAGAAGAAATAATAAAGAAAGATATATACCGTATATCAGAGTGTAACGCCGACATATCGCCGCCTGCTTGTTCACCTAATTTCCTGAGAGCCTCAGCCAATGGACCGCTCAGTCTTTGTAGTCTTCTCCAAGACTGAGCGTACTGTCTTCTGACGAGCTCGATGATGGTGCTAGTCAGCGCCAAGCCGACCAAGATGTACAAAGTGCACAATAAAGTGTACTTCGGCTTCTCTGAATAAGATTAACAGACAATATGTAAAAATAACTACATTAAATTTAGCGCAAATAAATATTAGCCAATTATCTACTTTCATCGAGATTCTGGAGATACAGGAGATTTTTATTTTTTATTTACTTGGGACGAGATCGCCAAAACCTATGGTGGTCATGGTCACGAAACAGAAGTAAAATCCATCAAAAAAATCCCAATCGTCCTCCCACAACATAAACATTCCAGCTCCGCAGGCGAGGTAAAGGAAGAGTAGCATAATGGTGGCACAAGCACCTAGAAAAAAAGATCATTAGATCAGAAATCGACTAAATTAATTAAAAAATGTATTTGTATATATTTACATATAAATATTATTATTATTAAGTACCAAGATCTAACTTCAATCGTATTTAACTTCTTTATTTATTTTATCTAAATCAATTACGATTAATTAAACTCACCTAGTGACCGTCGACCAGTTACATTCGTCGGGATGAACGAAAGCTTCGCGAGAAACGGAAGTTTCGACTTCACCATCAACCCGATGTACACTATTGCGTTTGCGAATAGTTTTCCCCAATCTGCGATCACTATCAAGGTGAGAGGTATACCGACGAAAGCGAAAAAGATGCAGAAAATTTTTCCCCAGTTGGTCGAGGGCACAACATTGCCATATCCTGCAAATGTAAATCATCGTAAAACTAATAGAAACTTCGTTTCTATCAATGTAGATTAATTTTAATTTCGATACAACTTACTCTTCATCTTTTTAGTTCTAAAAATTATAAGAATAAGTTGAACCAAAATTAAAATTAAACAACATTGGTTAAAATAAATTGATATCTCCTTAAATCTAATATTCGCTAATTTAATACTAAAAGACATCAGTAATTAATTCTATTTATTTATTTTAAATATTAAAAGTATTATTGTTTAGTACTCCAAATAAATAATTAATTACTATCTTTAGTATTAAATTGATCAGTATTAGATTTTTATATAAAGGCAACAAAATATTGTCGAAGTTTTCAACTTTATCTAATTTTAGAGATGACGGAATTTTAATACAAGATGATTTTTTCTTTGCGAGAAAGAAAAAATAATTATTGATTCCATATATTATAATAAATTTTTCAATAAAATCTTCGGTGATAATTAGAACTAGATACCGATTGTTGTGAGGACCGTACTGGCGAAGAAAATTGCCTGGAGAACGTTCCATCTCTCTGTCACGATGGGTGATAGTTCCAATTCAGAAAAATCAGGACGATTAATGATATCTGTCACGAAGCTGATCAGGAGACCTGCCTCCGCTGCTTCCTGAACCGCTTCTTCATAGATGCGCAATTTCACGTTTACCTGAAAGATACCAAGTATCGTGAAGGAATATTCATATTTCGATGTCGTTAATTTCTTACCAAGGTATGCAGATTAAAAATGTCCGTGCTGTTGGAAATTGTCTCCACAAAGCGATATCGTTGCATACGTAATCTTGCGCGTAAACGCTCGAGTCGTCTGAGCTCCGCCGGAAGTTCGATCTGCCGGAAAACCTGGAAACATATTTAAAATAAAAAATTTTATGAAATAATTTTGATATATAAATTATATCTTGAAGCGCATAAATCTAAATTGCTTAAGATAACAATTATACTGAACGATCATTATTGTTTCTAAATGTTTAAGTCAATAATTAAATAAAATTATATCCTAAAGGAAGTTAAGTAGCGTATTGTGTAAAATGATTAAATAAGACTATATTTTAAAAAGTGTTAGCATATTTTTTATTTAATATTATTTTATTTATATAATATTTATTAATATTAATATATAATATTTTTTATTTAACATTATTATTTAATACTATTATGTCATTTAATACTATTATGTCATTCAAAATTTTAAATTAAATAGTACTTATTTTTTATAAGTGTTTCAAAAATTTCGCCATTATGAGATTAACGTATTAAATTGAAGATATTATAAAGGCATATTAAATCTTCCTTTATTAGCGATATCGCGTTAATGATTGATTGAAGTCAATAATAAATCGATAAAATCTTTAAACCTAAGTAAGTACCTCTTGAATCTCGAGTACTATTTCAGGCTAATGAGAATAAACCAGTCGATATGTGCGTATTTATCGAGCAAATGCACATCTATCTGCACTGTTTACAAGGATCGTTGATTTACTGACATGCGTATGTCGTTATTAAAACGTGCTGAAAGTAACTACTAATTGTTGAAGATTATACAACATAAAATATTCGTTTCTTTTTAAAGAAGCCTAGAAATATTATTTTCGATTGGAAACAAATTATTTCAAAGAAAGCATTGATTTGTTTATTAATCATTTCAACAGTTACCATGAATAATTAATTTTTTAATTAATATTTGTTAATTTTGCTATGTACGTTGCAATTATCATCTTTTAAGCCATTCATATAGAGATGAGAATTGGCGGACATAAATGAATCGAGTTCATTGAGAAGCAATATTGTTTAGGAAATATATTTCCGCAGCCGTTTTATGGCACACTTAAAAAATCATGATCATCGTGAATTTCAACGCACTGATATTTTTACCGAACTTCATTGAAGGCGTCAGTAGTAATATATTTCCAACCAAAACCGCGCGATTGGTTCGCCGCTAAAAATAAAGGTACGATTCGGTGGGCTATAAGTCCGTTCGTTATTGTATAGAATGTAAATATTTATGGAACATCGAATACATTTAACTCCACGCTAGAAATCTCGTTTCTCAAATGAAAATCCATGCATATGACTTTGTAGATTTGAAATATTATTGGCGGCATTTCGCTCTCTTCTTCGATCGTTTTGTCGTGCGTTTTAACCCGACAAGTTTTCCCCAAAATTGAAATTGAACGGAAATAGTTGATTTGTGTGCCTGCAATCGCGATCAATCGGACGCGAATAGACGAGGAATTCGGAAAGCGAAAAATAAACGGATTGTTCACGCGGTTATTTTAATTCTCTTTAAATCCATTTGTTACAGAAAAAAACATCTGATATCCAGTAAATATCAATCAAAATTAATATAATTATAATATAATTATAATTATCTACTATATATAATTATAATTATCTATATAATTTTCTACTCAACAATGTAACTGTGTTATATAATTGTTAATGTTGTATATATTACAATTATATTATTAGTTATATTAATTATAACTAATAATTACACATAAAGAATGGTTTTGCTGAAATATCTAAAAAAAATGTTACTAAAAATATATATAGATCTGAAAATAAATAAATTTTGTTGAGCTACCAAAATAATTATGTAAGATACTGATCGCTAGAATATTAAAATCTTTTTTGCAGCTTTGCTCATCATGGTGAAATTTTCTACACAAATATTTCAATGGACCAATAAAATTATTTTCAGATCTGTATGTAGTTAAATTTTTAGATATTTCAACAAAACTATTCTTTCTGCGTATGTTTATTAGTTAGCATTTGATGGATAAAATTAATCTTCACTTTTATGAATAATCATCAATTTTAAGAAAAACTCGTAACCAACAAGATTATCATTGAATCTTATTTATTATGTCTATCTTAAATTTTATGCTGCAAATCGTTCTAAAATCTCGGACAGAGAAAGAATTAATTAATTACATTGATCAAATTGTTTAAATTTGATTATTAATTCTTTCTCCATCCGAGATTTCGGTGCGATTTCTATTATTATGGGTTTGATATACAAGGTTTTATTATCAAGAAAGTAAACTTCAATCGTAATATCAAGATAATATCGTCTTCATCTTACCAGTCCGCCGATCGCAGTGTAAAGCATTAGGATGATCAGTAGCCCCACATGACCGCCGATCGATTTGATTTTTCGCAGCGTTTCTTTCTTGATGAATTGTCTGGTGTTCTCGCTATTCGTCGCAGTGCCGATTTCGACAGATGAATTGTACTTATTATTGTTGGTCATCACGCTCGTGTTTTTCACAGGAGACGTAGGCGCACCGACCACTCAGAGAAGACTGATCGGTATGCTTTGCTCCGCGATGTCTCCCCCAGTAAAGCAAGGTTCTTTGAACCCGAGTAGCATAATTCATTGGTGAGATAAACATCGGTTTATAAACATTGGCATGCATTGGAAATATGTTGGACAATATTGCGCCAATAAATTAATTATGCTCTACTAGGCATTTCAAACTATATGCAATATTAAATTGCAGCAGAAAATGATGTATGTGATAATACATAAATTTGAAGCATTCTGAAGAGTAGAAGAATGAAAAGCGGAAGAAATGGAGAGGCGAATATGCGATGTTTAATATTCAATATTTCTAGAATGTAATTATAAAAAATTAAACGTAACTGCAAAATTCAAACAGTATTTTAAATTATTATAATATATATTATATATATATTTTTTAATTACAAAGTACGTTACTTTAACTATATACATATATATACATATATATATTTAATATATATTATATATATATATATATATATATATATAAAAGATTTAATTGTTAACTATAACATAATGTATATGATTTCGTAATTCTCAAAAATTAAAATATACATCATACTGATGTCAAACTTACTTTAAATTATTTCGTTAATAAGTATATTAATTTAGCCTTATTTAATCTTTAATTTATACATAATTGTGAAAAAAGAGAAATGGAAGGTCGATAATTAATATCCGGAAAACTAATTTCTGGTATACAGCACAGATCCCAAGATTTCTCATATCAATTAATTTATTATTTAAAATGTGGACCTAATAAACAATTATAGCGGACTAATAAACAATTTAATAATTTTCACACGTTCTATATATGCAAAAATCATTGAAAAAGTATATATCTAGAGTATTTAAGATTTTAGATCTGAAGCACGAATCTAGTGCATGCGTGGTGCGTCTCGACCTCATATTGAAGTACCGAATTGTAACGCTTGAGCGCCACTGTACAGTGCGCAACGCATTTAGCGACGATGGCGGGATAGTGAATTGTTTAGTTATGGTTATGATTCATTTTAGATTTCTTTCTCTTATTGATGAACGTTTATCTTTTTCCCTTTAACATATATCATATGTATGTCTATCTTATTTTAAATGCAGAAAGTGTTACGTAGTGCAGCTACAAAGATAATTTATTTAAAATTAAAATAAAGTACAAAATAGTATGTTGGAGCACGTTGGATGAATACATGAATATTCGCCATATGGCAAGTACTCGACATTCTCACGTGGAACTGTCACTCTAATGTCAATCTCGTCTCCTATTAAAGCGTATCGATACACAATGAAATCAAATTATTTTAACAATGTTGTGAACTCGGAATACAGTCGGAAAAATGACGGACATATCGAATATGGAACTGCTGGCTTTAGAACAAAGTAAGCGCGATTTTTTAAATCATTGATACTTGTTGAGTCCATCTTTTTTAAAATAATATACTATTACTTAATTTATCAAAATCTTTTGCTGAATTTTGCAAAATATTCTTTATTTACTTCATTCTTTGATTCTAATACAAGCTGTACAAAATGTCTCGTATGTTAAGATAATTTGATATATCAATTATAATATGTATCAATTTTAGGTCGGATATCTTGGAGCATGTTTTATACAGAATGGGCCTTTTAGCTGTGTTACGATCTAAAGCAAAGAAAGGTAAAGACATAGTGTAATATGTATCCAAATAACAAAATGCCCACAAGTTGCTGTTAATTTGCTTGATATTGCTTTGTTCAAATTGCCTTTAATATTGAAGAAAGCAGCTTCTGATTTTAATAGATTACCTATTTTTATTGCCATTGACGGTTGACTTGCTGGCAACACTCACTTGCTCTCTTACAAACAGATTATGGCAATTTTATGGCAATTAATGCTACAGCACAAATAAACGAAGAGAGCTATATTCGGTCAAGGCAGATCAGATAATGCCTGATACTATTTTTGTGTGACAGCAACATAATAGCAACTGAAACTTGTGCTAAGCAACCGTCCATTCTATAATATAACATTGAAATTTTAAGTTTGTTTAAATTTTTCTTGGTAAATAAATTTCTTACAGCCGCCATAGGTCTAATGATTACTGCGAGTCATAATTTAGAACCTGATAATGGCATCAAGCTTATCGACTCAGCTGGCGAAATGCTCGAAGTTTCTTGGGAAATGATAGCGACAAATCTAGCTAATACACTGGACAGTGATTTAATATCAATGTTGGTACATATATCTACCAAGGAAAATATTGATTTATCGGTACCAGCCACGGTGATAATAGGAAGAGATACCCGTAAAAGCAGTCCCATCCTGTTGAAAGCTGCATTAGCAGGAATCAAAGCATTAAATGGCCATGTTATAGATTTAGGATTGGTCACAACTCCGCAGCTACACTATATCGTGGTATGCACGAATACTGATGGCGCTTACGGCGATCCCACGCTGCAGGGTTATTATTCGAAGCTAGCAGCAGTATTCAAAAGCATACGAGGCACTGAGATAAATAATGGAAAGTACATAAGCGAATTGCAATTGGATGCTGCAAATGGCGTGGGTGCTATCGCGGCGAGAGAGTTTCAGAGATACCTGAAGGATGTATTGGATATCAAGTTATTTAACGACGGAAGCGGGGACTTGAATCATATGTGTGGCGCGGATTATGTTAAAGTACAACAGACGTTGCCTCTGAATATCCCATCCGAGAAGAGTGTTAGATACGTCAGCATAGACGGAGACGCTGATAGAGTGGTGTATTTTTACATAGATGGAAATAATAAATTTCATCTTTTGGACGGGGATCGAATAGCAACGCTAGTGGCCGCTTACTTCAAGGAATTATTGGAAACGAGTGGTTTATCCTTACAATTAGGCTTGGTGCAAACCGCATATGCCAACGGTGGTTCAACCGATTATATTTCGAATATCTTGAAAGTTCCAGTGGCGTGTGTGCCAACTGGTGTGAAGCATCTGCACAAGAAAGCGCTGGAATTTGATATTGGAGTCTATTTCGAGGCAAACGGACATGGAACCGTAATCTTCAAAAATACTACTAAAGAAGCTATCAAGAACCAAATTAAGAACGAAATGCTTTCAACGACACAAAGAGTGGCCTCTTCAAAGCTGAGGGATGTAATCGATTTAATAAACGAAACGGTTGGCGATGCGTTGAGCGATATGTTACTAGTCGAGACTATATTACACGCCAAGGGCTGGAATGTTATCGAGTGGGAAAAAAGTTACAACGATCTTCCGAATAAGCAGCTCAAAGTCAGAGTGAAGGATAGAAATATTATAACAACAACGAATGCAGAAAGACATTGCTTGACTCCTGTTTGCTTACAAGAAGAGATTGACAAGATCGTCTTGAAATATTCAAGAGGTCGAGCTTTCGTTAGGTATGTCTTTTGATATAAAAGTTTTAGTGAGGCTTTGAAGTAGTTTTCATTCATCAGAAGCTTATTGAAAAATCTTAAACATAAAAATTATCATAATAGATTAACTGATTTTCTTTTCAGACCTTCTGGAACTGAAGATATCGTCCGCGTTTATGCGGAATGTGAGAGTTCGTCAGATGTTAACAAATTAGCTATGGAAGTAGCTTCACTCGTGTACAGACTTGCAGACGGTGTTGGACCAGAACCCAGTTTATCATGAACTTACAACATCATACTCAAATATTATACTGAGTTGTTATATTGAGTAGTAAAAAAAGTTCTGACCCTTTTAAAATGATTTTTATAATACACAAATTTATTCAGAAATAACGATAATTAATAATCATTTTTGGAGGATAATTCATAACTATTTTTTCTAATTAAATACGTGAGAAAATTCTCACTAGAAGAATTCTATTCGCTATATGTTGTTTCAACTAAATAAAGGTTGTTATAAATAAAAATAACAAAGTATAAATACTTTCACTGATAAAATATCTAATATACAATCAGCTAAAAATGAAAATAATATTAATATTAGATAATTTATCGATTGAAGTATTCATATTATATTTTTATCACTAAATGATTTTATACGTAGTAGAGCCTCCAGCTTATATAAAATAGTAAAAAATAAAATTGATTATAAATCGTGTCTGCACATATTATTTGGGTTCCAATATAAAAAAGAAAATATGTTATGAAAAATTATACTACAGATATCTCATTAAATATATTAGCAAAAATTGAAGAGTTAATCATTAAAAAAGAATTAGATTATTTTATTGTGCCATATTGTTTGAGCATATATTGTAGACACATTATAGCTTTACTCGTTTTATAAATTTATTTTGTTAGTATTATTACTATTATAGTATATATTATTACTATTATAGTATACTATATATAATCAGTTTATCTCTAAAACTAATGCTAGACACAATTTTCAATCGCATATAATCTGGCATTGGCTTTACGGAGAAGTGATGGGATAGAAAAAATAAATTTTGCATATTATATATGCTTAATGATGTTCGTTTTAAAATAAAAAATACGAGACAAAATATTCTAATTTCATATAATTTTTTGCATATATTTATATTTTTCCATTTTAATAAAAATCATATTAAAATATTCAGACTCAATTTTCTGTCTTCCTTTATTATATATACATTTTTTTATAGACAGATATAATAATAAAACTATTAATTATGAGACTAGTTTATAACTAGTTAAGTAAATATTTTTATTACCTTTGGCAAGATTAAGGACAGGATTAAAGACAAAAAAACTTAAATATTGCTAAAATTTTATTATCTTTAAAAAAATGAATTACCTTATCATGTTATAGTTAACTAACAAAACATATTTATATATTGCATAAAAAATAATATATAATTGATAGTAATTCCATACTTTATTCCTATGTACTTTCTTCTTGTTACAAGCAGCCAGGAATAAATCCATTCTTCTGCACATCTAACTCTCGTCTCCCAAACGAGCAAATGAGTTCACTGATAGTGAATGCTTCTGAGGATTATTAGCAGTTCCCATTGAGTTCATCTCAATGTCCATCAGTCATTTGTCTTCATCCCGTTTGTAATCTATTAAAAAAATTATTTTATTATATGGAAACGTACATGAAATATCCCACAATAGTGGGCAAATAATGAAACTAGCTTATTATATATTTGTATGAACGCCAGATAAAATCGATGCTGATCAATTATTAAACAATTAGTGAAATATCTATATAATACTTCACTTTCTTTTCAATTGACTTTACATGATTTTATTAACTTGAATCTGAACGCGATGTGAAATCAAGAGTACACATATATTTTATATTGATAAATATTTCATAAAATGAGTGCACTTTTTTGGGGAGTATAACAAGAGACATAACATTTCAATTGAACAGTTAATAGGAGCGCTGTACAGGTCGACAATTTGAGAAAATTTTTTACGACGTTCTTCCATCAACATCAAGTTATTCCGAGGACATAACGGCGTGTATTACAATTACGCCATTACGTGGCGCTTAGTTTCGCGAGATACGAGCGAAATTTTAAAATTTAATCTGCGGAACGAGATTCGGCGGTGGTAACGATATTCAAACAAACAATTCGCAAATTGCGGTGGCAAAAGTTAGTAAGAAACCAGCATTCTTTTCAATTCACGCATCGCATTCGTTTTTGCCTTGCGCTCTAATTCCATCTCATAAAGCATCGATACAAACGCGTAATTTAGAGAGATCCGTGAGAGTTCGAGAGATGCAATATATCAATCTATTTTCAATTTGTTAAAAAAGTTAGATTACAATAATCTTTCATTTCTTGAGTTGTCAAATATATCTGATATCATTTAATATTAAAGTACAATTTGATATTTAACACAAACTAATATTAATCTCGTAATGCAAAATTTTATAATTTATTAATTATAAAAATTTAATTATAAATTTATTAATTTTATTATATAAAAATCATTGTGTGAACCATAAATCTATAAAAGAGATAACAATACATTTCTTTAATCTAATTCCCTAATAGTTAAGTAAAAGAAAAGAAAGGAGAATAAGAAGCATTCAAGCAAAAGAATAAATAATGTAGATTCGTTTTTGATTGAGATCTGAGTGGATAGTTGTATTAGTTGCATCTTAACAAGAGTCGCTTTATGTGTGTACAAGATAGAGATGGAATTAGAATCAATGCGCTTTCTGTCGCAATGCGCAACACGCCGAGAGATCATCGAGAAGAAAATCGGCCGCTTTCTTTACACGCGCTTTGGTAATCGACGGTTTTTTTTTCTTTCGTTTAACAGCTTTATGTTTTGTTCGACCGGACATTCTCCATTCGCACTTAGGTGAAAAACACTGATATAAATAGGTGATAGGATTCCTTTCCCCCCTTGAGAGATAGGCGCTCTGGGTTTGTCTCAATAGATAAAATATAAAGGTTCGCACGCGTTAAACATACCTTTTCCTGGTTAAATTCAAAGCACGCCAAGCTTTGAGCGCAAACGCAATTTGTGGCGCATTATCCACATATCGCAGGTTGCTTTATTCGCTGATCGTCGCATCTACGGGTAGCCACGCATAGCGAATAATCGTCGTAATCGGTTTCTTCAATAATCGCAGGTCAACAAGCCGCCGCCACCAGGGTAACGTGTTCGACAATCGCGTTCATCGCACGGTCATTCACAAACCGGCGTTTCTCACAGTACAGGCCTAACTAAGTAAACTGCACCAGCTGGAGATTGATTTGGCGTTCTGCATTGTCATTGAATTTTTTATGTTCGATCAATTTTTCGACATTTCACAAAATTTTCCATATTTTGAAATACATAGAACATTCTTACATTTACCAATATTATTACTATTAATGTACAAAGAGATAATAATTACATGTTATTGTTAGACTGTTCTAGAATTCAAGATTACAATGCATAACGTCGTCGAATTAAGAATATTAAAGAGCATAATTGCACGCACGCTGATTATTAATAATCTATGCTTTTGGCTTGCTCTGCTCGCTGCTACGAATGACAGTTGATGTATTAGATGGACAACTAGTATTCTACTCCGATGTTACTGCATAAGTTGATGGTTTCTTCTATGGAGTAATTGAGTCACGTAAAGATTGCATACTTTAATATTGATAATAAAAAACTTTAATATTGATAGTATAAAAAAAACGATATAAAAAAAATAGACATAGAGAAAAATAAAAATGAAATATCTTTAAGTAAAAATGACTATTTTCTTACATGAATGATGTTGAAAATAGATGATAGATCTTTAATGAAATAATGTTTTAATTGTATTTAATATAATGGCATACAATTGGTAAATAATTAAATTAATGATAATTTTGCGCACAGAAAGACTGCAAGAAGATGAATTATATTACATTATTAGAAAATTTTTTCTTTTATAAAGATTGCTTTAGGGCATTCACATTTGCACTTTATTGGTTTTATATAAAGGTACATTGTGATAATTGCTATTCTTTGCTTTATGAATGAACATTTGAAAATATTATTCAAGTTCTTATGTGTAAAAAACGATTATACAGCATCATTATTGTAGCATAAGTCACCTTTTGTAGAATTAATACTAAGCACTATAGGATATAACAAAATCATATATACGCTACATTGTAGGCAGTTAGAGCATTAAATCGAGCAAAATGTTAAACCCACACTTAGGTAATACCGGAATTTATCTATTTATAAAAAAGGGAGCGAGGAAAAAAATTACGAACATAAACTCCATGAATAATGTAATGTCGAAAATTTTCTTTAAACATACAATAGGCTAACAGCAGGTTTACCAATAATAAATTGATTAATTGATCAATTCATATATGAACTCATTAATAATGTACTTGAAAAAAAAATTGAATTTAAATTCAAATAATTGTTTATATATTCTCTATTGATATCCTCCTTATTCTTACCGTACTTTACGATACAACTAAACGTTAAGTTCTATTGTAAGTTTTATATAGTTTTCATTATAATTATCGTGGACTCAACGACGAACGCAGACGGCAATTCCTAGGTAATCGAGTCCGATAAGCGAGTGATCGCTGCTAAAAGGCTGATCTTTTTTTTACGATTTTTGTTTTTTTCGGTTGCCTTTCGCATGCGCTAGTGCGTTTAGTACATGTTTAGTACCTCGGTGGCATTGCGTCTGCCGGACCTGGGAAGCTAAAAGGTCAAAAAATGAAAAATCGCAGAATTAATTACGTGATCGCCTTGCTATGCAAGGAGCAAGAAGAAAGTATAAGATGTAACACTGGCATGCGCGATCATCACGAGACACATTCTGTGATACGGGATCGAAATTGTAATTCCAACGGCATGATAATCGTATACTTAAGGAAGCCTTGTGGATGTTTCTTTCTTTCTTTCTTTTTTTTTGGTTTCACGTCGCAGCGCATATAACGCAGATTTATTGTGAAACACAGCTACCAGATCTGGGCGTTCTTATCGTTCCATTATCCGATTATTAAATTTAGTCAACTTATATTTATTCATAAATTGTTCCGCTAAATTTTTTTTAGTGATAAAATCGGAATTTCATTGCTTGTAAATAATGAATACAAATTTTTACAGTACATTATGGCAAAATATTATATATATAAGCATTTTAAGGAGCAATTCAATTTATACGAAAATATAAATTCGTAACGCTTAAAATGATGAGAGCAAAATTCATACTCAGTTCTGGTTAACTGTCATACATGTCAGAAGCTGGTCGACACGCCGCAATTGTGCATCATCTCTCCGTGCATCGCCGCAAGTGCATTTGGAAATTGACTCGAACTCCGTGTAGAACAGAAGAGTCTCAAGTCTCACGATGTCGAAAAACCTTTTGTCGGATGTTCGCCATAGGCGCATGGTTACAACGCATCTTTTTTTCTCGTTTCTCGAAACACCGACATTAAATTGGGAAAGTGTCTCAGAAAGTTCTTAGAGAACAGAGGCAAATGCGAAAGGCGTGCGTTTGTAGTTTCGCAGACTGCAATTTTGCGATGCGCAGAGGCGCAGTGTGTTCGCGGTCAGTTTGTATTCGCGATGAACGTGCGGTAGATGTGCAAGGTCGGAGATTCCGTCTTCTTTGAGATGTGTCTCTACGGACTGCAAAAATTTGAATTCATCTTTTGCACTGCGGAATTGCTCGCAAAAGTCAGCCATGTAACCGGAGATATTTTTTTCTCGTATTTACGGGAGAAGTTTCCGCCTTTCCGAGCGCATCTCGCCATTACGGAATTGCCGCAGGCTGATCGCATAGCGCATCGTGAACGGACGTGCTCGAGAATCTTCATTGCGGAGTACGTAAAAGAAGAGAGGTGATATATCACAAATATACTGATGTCGTAGCAACAAGTCCTCCAATTGATGTACATAATTTTTTTTCACAAAGTAAAAAAACAACATTATTTAATCTACAAAAGATTCCAAATTTATTCATAAAAATTTAAAAATTTTTTCTCAAATAATTTTTCTTTTACCTTTATTTATTATATAAATATCAAAACTATGTTATTGTAACTAATTGAAATGAAATTAACTTAGAATATATGTCGAATACTTGAAAAATTTCTATGTAATATATAAAAATTATAAATATATGTATAAAATGCAGTCATTAATTTCACGTGTGGTCATTTAGATTTAATTTAGATTTGCGAGACTTTCAGTCATGCGAGATTTTCAGCCTCTGTTCTCTTTTACACTCATAAGATAGAAACGTCGGCTTCCAATAAATTTATCAATAAAAGCAACAATTTCGTATACGCAAAACGGCACCGTAAACGGCGAAAGTAAACGCTTCCGTACATGGTCGAGTGTCGCGCTAAGTGTCACACCTTATACTTTTACAGAAATATTCAACCTGCATCGAATCCGCATATATAGAAATTGCATATGTATTACATATAATCGAGGCAAGAACGAGGGTGGCGTATATAACGCAAAGAAGAGTAAAAACGCCAACTGACAAGCATACGCATATGGATTCTCTTCGCTTTTCAAACGTGTGTTACTTTTCATAACCGCAGTTTTATCAATGAGACAGATAAATATTATATATAAGGTAAAGTTAAGAAAGTGCAACTTACCGTCCGCCGCCACGTGGAGGACCATACGCATCGGGTCTGTCATATCCCTCGGCATAGCTGCAACATAAAATACCGTTTTCCATACGGAAAGAAAAAAAAAAGAATTCTATCCAAAACTTTAGTCGCAAACTAAATGTTTCCTCTCCATCGTTGAGCGAGATAGAAAGAAAACAAAAAAAGAACAGACACTAAGCAGAATTCGTCTATAGTTTTGTTTTTTCTATTTCGTTCAATGAGACAATGGAGAAATGGGAGCATTTAACTCACAAGTTGGATGTTGAATAGGCCTGTTTTAGAAAGATGTTTTGTTACGATTTGCAACTCACCCGCTAGCAACTGGTGGATATCCGCCACTGGGCACGGCACTGCCAGGTCTTCTACTAAACATATCAGCTTGTGGTCCTGGACCAGTGCTGTAACTAGGTGCCCCTGTGCTGTAGCTAGGTCCAGTGCTCATTGGCCTGTCAAATGGATGCATATCATTACCAGGAGGACCGTCCCTCACTCCGTAGGCCATTGAAGCTCCCTGATTTACCCACCCAGGCCCACCCATCATATTCCCTGGCCCACCCGGATAATCCCTGTCGTACATAATTTAATTCTATTAACTTATTTTTATTCTATCCTGAGTGACATTTAATATTTTTGTTTTATATTATGTTAATAATATACTATTATTTATCTTTTGTTACAGAAGCAACAATATTTTATAATACATATCGTTCAATTATTTAAAAAATTTTTTATTTTATGTATTTGAAAAAGTCTCTCAGGTTGAAATAAAAATAAAATATAACGATAACAGTTTAAACAAAGCAAAGCTCATTTGTGAGCTCTGTAAACTTTATTGAACTGTCAATTATAAATGTATTCGTACCCATATTTTTAGTGAATCTAATGTACGAATAAACTTAATATAATAAAAAACTAAATTTGATCAAAATCTCAGAGATCTAAATTATTTTATAATATAATTATTTATAATATAATTATTTAATAATAAAACAAAACTTAAAATTATCTTAAAAATAGGAAAAGTTTGACTGTCTACACTGAAAATTGCACGATTCGAGAATTTATACACAATTACAATTATAATAAAAAACATATATAATAAAAAACCTGGTTCTCTTTCCAATGCTGACATTCAAACTTTAAACATAATAAAAATAAAAAATAATGTTTGATTTAAATAAAAAAAGATTTTCTCACATGTGTGTATTGTGCTGTTGTAATAAAAGAAAATAAAAGCGTACAGTAAAATATAGATAATTATTAAATTTATTGCTTCCAAAGATAAAATTTTTATATAATTATTTTTTTCTAATTTTTTCTAATATATTATAATTTCCAATTTTCTAATTACGGATTAATGTATAATTCTATCATGAATTTTTAAATTGTGCATTTATTAATAACTGGAAGCGTAATAAATTATCGAAATAAATGATCTACATTTTACTGTACTTAAATTAGTCCTAAAATTAATTAAATCTAAGTAAAGAATTTCTATTAAGAAAATAAATAATATAAAAAATTTATCGTATTATAAAAAATATTTCTCATAAACAAAAATAAAGTTACTATTATATAAAATTACTATTATATAAAATATAATTACTATTATATAAAATTTCCAAGATTATATATTAAAAAATCTCATGTAAAAAATTTTATAATTGAAAGATGACTAATGTTGTATCCTCTCAAATCAAAATAGAATAAGTATTTACAATTCGATGTTTTGTACAATATAAACAAAAGAATGGCCTTTAAAAACATGTAACATTTACTTGTTTGTAAATCTACTTTGATTTGAGAGACAACTCGGCATCGAATTAGAAATGCAACAGAATCGAGAGTTACGGTCTCGTAGAGTTGAGAAAGGAGCAAAAGAGAATTAGAAAAGCTACGTTACCAGTGGCTTTCATCATATCCCACATCAGTGTACCCAGTTCCATACCCAGTAGTAGCAACGGCACCACCGTTTCTCATCGGTCCAGCCGCACTTCGGTCATAATCATTTCTCGCTGTATAATCGACTGTGCGACTGGCACCGAAATTATCAGTACGACCATAATCTACTGGGCCAGGCGCGCCACGATTAAAATCTCCGGCCATGCCTCCACCAACTCCTATACAACATGGATATTAAGATTCTCGATTACATTGATTTTTTTTATTTGTTTTCACTTGAAAAGTTTGTGGATTCCTTTCGTCTCACGGAAATCATATTGTCAACTATAAAGTTAATAAATGACTAAATATGCGTATCAAGTGACAAATACAGATACTAAAGAATATCAATGAGCATGTAAATATAATTTAACCTATATTTAATTCTTCAAAACGATTACAATGTAAAATTCAGATAATTTTAGACAAATAAATAATAATTTTTCATCTTGAAGCTAAGATTATACCGTTTCTATTTTACACCTCACATAACAAAGATTTACTCGCAATTACTCCACATCTGTATCAAAATACAAAGTCACATACTTAGTTATTTGAGACAAAATCACATACTTTTAAAGTTGCAAACATCACCCTTATGATTACCGTAGTCTGTTCTAGCACCGAAGTCGGCGCGACCATAATCAGCTGTTCGCCCATAGTCCGCCGCGCCAGTTGGTCCGTATCCTCCCACAGCACCTGCAGCTGGTCCGTATCCACCGCCCATCCCCGGCGCCGTCGAAGTGTAACCCATCGCCGCGCCACCCACGTTCTGACCATAAGCTCCGCGATCGCCGTAGCCGGCACCAAAGTCCGCTCCACGGCCGCTAAAGTCACCAGCCCCGCGATTGTAATCGGTGTACCCGGTCGCGACGCCACCTGCAGCAGATCCATCGTAACCAACGAGTTGGATCGGAAGAACTGCAAAGCATGCCGAGATAAGGAATTGGTTTTTAGTGTACATCGTGTCAAGGTTTTAATGTCATTTTTTATTCCAACATACTATTTTCTCAAATGATTACTGTCGTTGCGTAATATCGTTGCGAAGGGGTGCGTTCAGGAAAAATTCGGAGTATTATCATTTTATCCTTGTTCAGCGAATATTAAACAAGAACCCTGGGTGCATTTGCATGAAGATTCTGAATGTAGCCTAGAGAGCCTTGCTAGATGGTTTTTAGCCTCCGAAGCTAATGATAGATGTTAAACTCACTCAATTATAAATTTCTTTATCAAAAATGTCAATTTAATTTTTTTATTCTACAATTATTCTTATTAAAATATATTCATTCTTTTCTTATATTATTTTGATTTCTTGAAATCAATTAATGCCTTTCACTTAACATAAATAAATCTTACAATCCCGTGCTTTCTATTTAATGATACAAGTCAACACAAACATTATTTTTTGTCTGTTTTAGCATTCAATGAGTAACAAAGATAGAACGACATTTGTGTTACTAAATGAGAAGCACTCAGTAACTGTGTTACAGATTTAAGTGTGTGGCTCCGGAGGCTTAAGCGAGACGAATCTCCTATTTTACACTCATTGGTACAGGACAGCGAAAAAAAGCAAAACATCAACGAAAATATTACGGCAATAATATTGAATATTACGACTATATTGAGAGTGTGGCGCAAATGCATATATAGGGACGATGTAGATATTTGAAGAAAATTAAATGAGAAAATAGTCTTGTCGGAATTTATGATACAAACTGAGGTACAAACAATACCAACCTCTTCTATCATTGTATGGTCCAGGACGAGCGTCTCTACCACCGTCTCGTCCCCCCCTACCACCTCTCATTGGTCCACCTCTTCTGTCATCTCGGCGTCCTCCTCCGCCTCCGCGTGACTTTCCAGTTGACTGTTCCACGTTGATTGTTGCCCCCTTGAAGTTGGAATTGTGGAGTGCCTTGATCGCCGCAGCTGCATCCTCCTCTCGTGCCATGTGAACGAAGCCATATCGATTCATCACATCGCATTCGGTCACCTCACCAAAGCGCAAGAACAATTGTCGTAACTCATCGTTACGACAATTTTCCGGCAACCGGCCAACAAATATTTTTGTTTTCCTCTGTGAAATATGAAATCATACGCATTATTATTGCGTCGAGTATTGGTCACCGAGAAAATCATAAGCATTAATGCATTGTTATAGAAAAGCAACACTGTAAGATTATACAAAATTTGTATCTCAGAAATCGACCATAAATCCTTTGTAGAAAGTATGGTGTCTGTTCGAGATTTGCTATTGCTCAATTGTGTTGAAATGCAATTTTACAGAATATATGACATTATAATAATGTAAAATATTTTGAGCATATTATTATGATGATGAGTTATCATATAGCAAAATAAAGGATTTTTAAATTCTAATTTTTGTTCTTCAATAAGATATTTAACGTCTTTTGTCAGAGTTGTTATTAATTAGAAAAAATATATAGTTATTCATATGCTCTTACCGGCTGATTAGATGACACCATCTGAAACAAAATGTTCAATTGGTTGAATGAATACGTATATACAACAATTTTTACATTTTATTTTTTATAATTTGTTTTAGATTAAAAAATTCTGATGTATGATGTTAATAATTCGTTTATGTCAATAATTCTTTCAGGCAATTATGGCATAATTCAGGTACAAATAATAAAAGAATTATTTAGAATAATAATTTATCTATTATTTTTGCTTCACTTTTTGCATAACAATAATAATAGGTGTCTTGTCAATATTAATGCATTGAAATTACATAAAAATAAAAATATTTCCGTTATATTAAATTTAAACACAAAAAATAGACAGCTAGGAAATATAAAAGATCTGTTTTTTTATAACTTTACTCATATTTTTTATATTTAAAATAAATATATAATTAGAACGTTGGAGAAAGAAAGAGGAGGGGGAGGAGAAAAGTACAAAAAAATACATAAAGTACAAAGTGCTTTTTATATTATTCATCTTTTCTCTTTTTCCTTTCTCTTCAACATCTAATTATATATTTCTTCATCTTATTCACCTTAAATGCAGGATATATAAAGCAGATGCAAAAAACCGACATACAAAAAACTGGACTGGAGGAAGTAAATTGCAAGAAACGTGAAAGGTTTTATTCCAACAATTTGATCCGGAGAATAAACTTGTTGCGCGTCAAAATTAATCCTGGAAGTACCGAGCAGTTATTAATCATTTCAATTTTTTAGATTAATATTATATTTCTTGTATAAAAAGATACGATTCTGAAATTTTTTGATTTTTTAATAATTAATTTGGTTAAAAATATTTTATAGGAATTTATATTTTTCTCATTTATTTAAAATTCTTTTACATGCATTATCTATTGGTTACCAGCATTACACATAAGTTTAAAGGATTTTTTAAACAAAGGATAATTTACAAAAAATATCACAAATCTATGAATCACAACTTAAAATAATAATTCATATGGTGCCTATAATATTTTTGGCCAAGATTGTACATCCTTTATTTTGATAAAATATTTTATTTTTCGTCACTTTTTTTCGTTTTTATTATAGTAATTTCTTCGCTTAGTTCTTAAGTAAAACATTAGCACTTTTAGGCT
Organism: Atta cephalotes; assembly: GCF_000143395.1. NCBI lineage: Eukaryota > Metazoa > Arthropoda > Insecta > Hymenoptera > Formicidae > Atta > Atta cephalotes. The sequence continues at coordinate 2,612,438 of NW_012130080.1, read as the reverse complement.
CAATTTCATAATTTACAGTTAACTCTTAACCAAAGTTTAACTGGTTTAACTTATTTTTCATCTCTTTCCAATTCTAAAATTGGCCTTAAGATTGACCCTAATTCTTAGAATTAGAAAAAGATGAGTCAATTGAACAAAGAATAAAATTAAATTACATTGTGATAGAAACAAGTATAAAAAGAAAAGATCTAAGACTAACATATACTTTGGAAAGCAGGCAGTAGGAATCTGGAGATTAATTGTGCTTTCCATTTAGATCCAGCTATGTATTCTTACTCTCTTTATTTGTTTCAACAATTGAAAAGAAATGAGGAATGGAACTAAAGAGATGAGGAATAGATTGAATCTTGATTAAGAGCTTATCACGAGTTATGGAAATGGGTCTTAATGAGTCGACACAATTATTCTATCTTTTTTACCATTAAGGCCTAGTTCCACAACTTACTGTTAAATCTTAACCGAAGTTCAACTTATTCATTGTCTCTTTCCAATTCTTGAATTGGAAAGAGATAAGAAACAAATGAATCTTAGTTAAGAGTTAATCATGAGTTGTAAACCTGGACCTCAGAGAGTAACAAAGATTGAACAATAATTGCGTGGACTTATATCACCAAATGGAACACCTGTGTATCTTGGAACAAAATAAAAATTACAAAAATGAGCAAATTACTAGAATATTATAATTTCACTGATCCACGCCTGAATTTTTACTTCTGTAATTTTCGAGATAATTTTCATCTCTCTTTTCAAGATCGACCTCCTAAATGCGCCTTATGATCATCTTTATGGCGATTACTTTTACCTATAGAAGACCAATAATCGTCAAGGACCGAAGACCTTTGAGAATTCTTGACTCTCATTCATTCTAGATAAATCTTTCATATTTTTCATCTTTCCTCTTTCCAATTGTATGTATATCAGTTTCATATTCATCGCAGAAAGTAAGATACATCACGCGTGCGATAGATGATCCCGCCTAAAATACGTGGCCGGGTTTTCCCTTCTGCCTCTCCCACTTTGATACTCTGAATTTCGATACTCCGAATCATTAACTTTTTTTCTTTTTTTTCATAGCTACTTTCGCATAGCTATGACGCTTCGCTGATATCGGGAGTAAACAGGCAAAAAAGACGAATGTGTATCGCAAGTCATAATGCGGTGAAGAAATGGAAGGAGAGGCAGATGAGCGAAATGGCGGTCGAAGTCGAGTCCACTTCAAGAAAAGTTCTACCAATCGTCGTTTATCGTAAGAACGATCCTCGATCGCTCGCGTCGCCCATGACGCTGATCGTTCAATTTATTGATTCTTCGAGCATTCATAGAACCAAGAATATGAGAGAAACGTGATCATATCAGTTGCACTGTAGAAAGCGGGAGATGGGGAAAGTGAAAAGGAGATACGGAATGTAGAGAATGAGATATTACCGTTCCAGCCGCCGACGTCTCCGTAGTAGCGTGATAACCGACAGACGTGTCCATCGATAAACCGGAGAGGGGTGGGGAAAAACGTAAAAACGAAGAAACTGAAATCGACAGTTAAACCGACGTACGAGCGATTCTCGTACACGTGAGCGACGTGAGCGTTATCACACGAGCCTTGATCACTGAATCCGTATCACGACAGATCGTAACTCACACGTTAAAAAAAAAATTGACCGAATGATACAAAGCAACCGAGTGACGACGCCGATACTCTAACGTGAGCCGTGACCGTTCGTCAACGTTCGTTGTGCGAAGCAATGTTGCCAACCGTGCGATACGCCTCGTTCTTGGATCCTGTCGGATTTTCCTCGTTTCCGGTTCCACGTGATTTTTATTTTCATTATATAGCGAAATATCTTATGAGATTTTACCATTAGCATCGACGAGAGGCTATTAAAGATGGTCCAAGGTTCCTATTCTTGGAACGTTACGTTTCAAAACTTCCTCTATGAGGAAAATTGACTCGAAATATATAGTACACGTAACGTATACTATAGCATACAGAGTAAAAGTTCCTTTCTTTCTCAGAAAGGAAGTTTTAGAACGTAGCCTTGAAAAGAAACGTATACGAAAAACTAGGAAAATAGTAGAGAAACCTCTGGGGATCGATTCTGTATCTTGAAATGAAATGAAAATTGAAAATTATAAAATGAACAAATTCACTAAAATATTCATAATTTAATTGGTCAATATCTAGTAATCATTGCTCACTTTTGTAATTTTCACCTCGGGATCGATTCTGTATCTTCAAACAAGGAAAATTATATTTACTAGATGTTGATCAATGAAATTATCAGTATTCTAGTAAATTCTTTTACTTTTATAATTTTCACCTCGTTTTAAGATACAGAATTGAATCCCAAGGTGGAATTACAAAAGTGAGCAAATTTACTAGATGCTGGCCAATGAAATTATTAGTAATTGATCCCCTTATGTAAGAAGACAGGGAATCGATTCTGTATCTTGAAAATTATAAAAGTGAGCGTATTTACTAGAATACTGATTATTTTATTGGTCAACACCTAATAAATTTGCTCGTTTTTGTAATTTTCCTCTTCTTTCAAAATCCATAATGATCCTCAGGTGTATCATTTCCGAGGATGCGCAGTAAGAAAGTGAATTGAGACCAAAATTTGATTGGCTATTCCAATATGTCAGTGCTATTATACATAGGAAAGTGCATGGAGATTAAAATTTGATTGGTTGTTTCCACTATTGCTATCGCCATAGCATGTGCAATATTCTTATTCTTTGTTCTCTGTTCCTTGTTCCTTGTGTGGAATTCCTAAGAATTTTAACCTATCAGAAATCATGTATTGTGGAATACACAGTTTCTGATAGGTTGAAATTCTTATTCTCTGGTCCCTGTTTCTTTTATTATGCGGAGCCTCTCATTTATCACGTCACATGTTCCATCATGCTCTTACTTTCTCCAACTATAGTTCCTACTCACGCGCTCGTAGAATGACTTGGAGCTATAGTAGGAACATGTTGAAGCATGTGGAGTGTGTTGAAGTATGCGATGCGACAAACCGTTTATATGCTTCTGATTATAGTACACGAGACATACACTGTAGTATTTCCCTAGACAAAGCGGCTAGCTACTCGCCAAGCAATTAAACATGATTGGTTGGATCCTCAGGTAAGAACTAATCATGTTCATTCTTTCAACAAGCATTTGAACTCGCCCATTGTCACAACATTGCGCATGCGCAAGAGAAAGAGAGAGAGAGAGAGAGAGAGAGCTTGACTTTTCAATGTGAATGTATTTTATTTACGTTTACATTTTACATACATATATATGTCGTATTAATCCATTGTGTGGTGAAACCCATGAGCCATCGTGAACGTGGGTGTATCGTAATATCGTGGGATTAATTTGCGTTTGTTTTTCTGGAAAAATGAGGAGATCACCGTTGAACAATCCTGCGTATGGTAGCCGGCCGTACGGTGCCAGGCACACGCCATACAATTGGAAGTCGCACGAGAATACATGCGGTAGAGGTTATCAGCTTGTGGAGGGTAATAGCATTCCGCGTTTCCACGCAAGTAATACAGAATCGCAGTCCCACGACATCGATTTTATCCCTCTGAACGTCAGCACACCACTGACGCGATACAACAAGTATAATACAGCTAATCGGTACAGCCCTTCCGGTGGACGCGGTAGTCCAAGCAGTGGATGGTATAACAATTATAGGAGTAATTATCACGCCATGCCAAGATCGAACAAGAGAAATCCTGCCTACAAGCATTCTCCTAAACAGTTTCAAGGGCAGATAAGAAAGGTAAACGACTTGACTGAGGAGACTTGAGTGTTGAAAGATAAAGATTCTTCTAAGTTCTATATTGTACTTGAGGATTTAATGAGGATTTAATTGTAAAAACTACAAGTTACTTTACTTTGTTTTACGTCTTTTTTTAGGACTACAAAGGAGCGTACAGGCAAGTGAATATATCGGCATATGTAGATGTGAATTCCTTTTTGGAAGATCCCTGGAGAGATTTAATCAAAAAATTTGACGACTCAAAAGATACAAGAAGAAAAGGTGAAGGACCTGAGAGTAAATCTCTGTCTAGTTCAAAACTGGTTGATACTGATTTGTTAGATAAATCTGAGAGCCAATTTTCAAAGGATACGAACTTAGACGATTCACTGTGCAGTCAAGAGAGTAGAAATGAATGTTCTGAAGATACTACCTTTGAGACAAATACAAGTTTTAGTCAAATATCAAAAGTCAACAGTTTGATAGAATCAGAAACTGGAGATATCTGTTTCAGTCAAGATTCTTTAAACGAAAGTACATGCAGTGTCAGCGACAAAATTTCTGAAGCTATACGAGAGAATAGTATTCATTCGAGTACATCATTGACAGATATTGAACAGAAAGCTATATAACAGTAACGAAGAATCGGTGTGCTATATGAAAATGCATTATAGTACATATGAATTTGTATACTTATGTATATAGATATTGTAAATAAAGTAATCTGGCATTGTTAAATGTACTAATAATTTTTTTATGTGTACAATTCCTATTTTTTGGAAGTAGATATATTAATGATATATATATATATATATATATATATAATATATGTGAGATACATTATCATCTTGCAGATTATATTTTCACAATTTGGCTGTGAAAAATATTTAGAATTTGTATTAGACAATTATATTTAATATGTATTATAATTAATATGTGTGCAATTTTGTTGTACATATTAAGTTCATCAAGTGTATAGGAAATAATTATAATCGACACATCATTTTTTTAGTTAATCATTATTTAACGGAATAAAGTTATAAAAGCGTATATAAAAATTGAAATTTTATACAAAGATGTAAGAATTTTTTTATATTTTAGATTTATTTTCTAAATTCTCTCTTTTTTCTTTTCTTTCTACAAATGTTCAAGATTTTGAAATATCTTTGACATTCATCACAATCATTATTAGGATAAATATATTATTAGAATAAATATATTTTTAATATCAATGTGCATTGTTTTATATTTTTATTGTTATTTAATGAGTTTATGTGTGCAGAAATATTGAATCATGATTTCATCAGTTTTATTATGAACGTATATTTCAGAATTTTTAAATAATAAAAATGTTCATAAAAATCTATACATAAAACGTTTGCTGTGAAACATGAGAGCAGAATGGAATACTCTTTATACTTTAATTTTGGATTTGGCAGATATAATACATAATTATACATATTTTTACTGTCATTTTCTCTTCATGTAATTATATATATTTTTCATAGATACATAATACATGGTTGAAAAATAAATGCAACATATAAATTATATCAAGTACATAAATAGATTATTAATGAAATATTATTCAAGTATAAATCTGTAATTCGCTATTTTATAAAATATTTAAGTAAGCATCTTCAGATTTATTTCAAAATTTAACTTGATCATGTATAACTAGCAAGATTTATTTCATGTATTCGTAATATTATTATTTTCATGATAATCATTTACATTTAGATTAGAGTTGCAATATATATTATTCGACAAACAGCGTTCTTCAGCCTCATTGTAATGAATAAAGCTTATATTTTTTTATATGATAACTAATTTTAAATGTAGAGTTATCATATATATTTCTATCATATATGAATCAAACAATTTGTCTTTTTGAAAAAAGAAAAATCGAATCGAAGGGGGAAATTTAGCTCTATTTTTTTTTGTCACATTTTGCTAATAAAATTTATTGAAGTTAGTTTTAGTACATATTTAATATCTATATGTTTACATTATTTACAGTATATTAAGATTTGCAACTTATATTTTACATCAAATTATTTCAGAATCATAAAAAATGTACATATTGGCATTAAGAAAATTTTATCAATATTATTGTTATAATATCGCATAGTATAAAATTAGCTTATGTGATAAGAAAGTATATACATTCAAGATTGATAGAAAATTTATTTTTAATAAAAAAAATATTGATACAATATACACACACATACATATACACACACATACATAACACACACATACATAACACACACATACATAACACACACATACATAACACACACATACATAACACACACATACATAACACACACATACATAACACACACATACGTAT
>NW_012130080.1:2601216-2606313 GCF_000143395.1 Atta cephalotes | reverse complement strand
TTAAAGTATAAATTATTTTACAATGATTTCTTACAAATTACATAATGAAAAATGAACAAAAATCAATTGTATTCTTCAATTTGGAAAAGAAAATCATTTCAAATTCAAAATAAATAATTTAAATGGGTTTTTTAATAGAACTTTAGTTTGTGCGAAATTTCTACAATTAAATTGTGAAGTAATAGAGATAGAAAAAAACTGAAACAAGCACTTGATATCTTGATATTTTTTTCTAAAAAAAAAAAGATTTTCTTTGTATTTATCAATGTATGAAATGATATGATTATCGATGAAATGATCTTTAATTTCTTCTTGCCAATCTCTATATTTTGCTTATACGCTTGTTCTTTTTATACAGCGTAATTTTTTCATTTAAATCTTAATTAAAATGCAATTTAAATGTAACAGTTAGTCAATTATAATTAAATAATATATATATTTTATATAACTAAATAACGCAAATATATGTGAATGTCCTACTAGTCGATTAGGAATATCTTAGAGATTTTTCAGCTGAGAAACATCGTAGGTACGAATGCTGCATCTAATATCGTATCGGCTGATTTGGCGAACACGGTAGCAACATTAGAAGCGCATTATCTTTTTGATAGTTCATTACATTTTGATATTGATTTTGCAAATAAGCTCTTGGAAATATTTCTGTCTCCGTCCAGCGTAATGTCTAGGAAAATTTCGGACGTAAATGTAGCTCGTGTTTTGTATTTTTATAAAGTTATAACAGTAAGTATCAATGAATACGTCTCTTCCTGTATGTATCTTCCGGGATGCAAGAAGAAGTCTTACGCAAGCCTGTATGTTAATGGGTTTTGTCAAGTAACAACAATAATTTCGTTTAGAAATGGTAGAAGCAATACATGCGTGACAACGGAAACAGTTGTGGGGTTTGCCGACATGCATAGGAAAAACTTCATTTTATGTTGCACGTTGCAAACATTGTCGATTTTCCTGATTTCATTTCCACGCGATCTAAAAAAAAAGAATCCTTGAGCAAAAAATGTTACCATAGGATATTAATCAATGATTAATATAAGAAGAAAAATACCGAAATGTATCATTGCGTTAAAATATGTCTTTAAGATGGACTTCAGTAGGTCTTTGTCATTTGCACGGCCCATTATTACGAGTATATCCACTTTCTCTAAAGCATTTTTTATTTTATTGGCCATATCAACCAATCTATGAGAACGTAATCATTAAATTAATTAAGATTAAATCACGATAATTATTCATAACCTAAATCGTGTTTTATAATGATTAGAAGAATCACAATAAATTTCGATTACATTTACTTGTGAGAAATTCCTAACTCCATCGGATCATAATTATTCTTTCTCAATAACGAGGACACAATTATCCTGTTACAGTCGTAGGTGCTTCCTAGAATTAAAATGTTTTCAGTGTTTTCTTTCAATTTGCTGCCATATATTTTACGTATTTCAGAATTATGAAATTATTATATTTTTAAGAGAAAACTAAAAAATAAAATTGTATAGATATGTGTAGCAATTTATTGTTTTGTTTGTTTTTCTTTTAAGATGTTGCACAACCATACTGGCACCTTGAGACAGTCGATCTTTAATATAATTGAGATGTAACAATTTGCACATAAAATAAATGTACTAAAAATAAATCATATTCAATAATATGTAATTAGAATTATGTTTATATTATATCCAGGGCTGGGATTGACATACTTTTATTTAAAACATAATATTTGCAATACAAGTATATTTTATATTTTGTATAATATTTTAGCGGAGCCTATGAAAGTATCACATATTTCGTATTTAAAATTGAAAGATTGAAAGTTTTTTGTATTTTGTAATTTAAATAATAAGATTGATTGTCAATCATAGTATTTGAAATATAAAATACAAAATACAAAATATTTTTAGATACTTCCATGAAATATATAAAATATTTTCATGTACTCCATTAAAATACGAAATATAAAATACAATTTTCGATAAAAAATTTTTCATGCATGAATATGTATAAATATGTATAAACATGCATAAATATTCATAAACATATATGAAATATGTCCATACACGTTCATACATCTCTCTTTCTTTTGTAAAATTACTTTTCAGTGTAATAGAAATAATAATAATAATGTAAAAATATTAAAAATAATAAAAAATAATCAAAATTTTCACACTATCTGTTGTAAAAAAATATCAAGTTTGAAAAAAATCTAAAAAAATTACTTATGTATAATTATATATAAAATTATATATAAAATTATACATAATTGTATATGACAATTATTTTTATATTTTCGAAACTTGTTTTTTTTTCTAAAACGAACAATGCGGAAATTATCCCTTTAAGTATTTTTAATGTTTTCACATTTACTATTATTATTTCTATTATACTGAAAAATAATTTTACAAAGAAGAAAAATGGATGTTATAGACGTATTTCATATATGATTATACATGTTTATGAATATTTATGTATGTTTATACATATTTATACATATGCATGTATGAAAAATTTTTTACCTTGTCTTACAAACTTACTGTTTTTCAAATGAAAGTATTTTAAATATATGTCCAGCCCTGATTATATCATTATAATTGTATTAGAGAAATTCGGAATCCGGTATTATCCGGCATTTTTTTACTACACGACCGGATAGTTGAATATCATTAGTATCCGGGTATATATATATCCATTTGACATGTACATGTAATTTTATATGATTTTTTATTATATAAATGTTCTACAAAGTGTGCATACTTATAATACTATATCTTATTATAGGAACGCACCGGAAAATTATCGGATACCGGATATCGGATATTTGGACAGAATATCAGATATCGGGTATTTAATCGGATATCCGAGAAGGCAATTTCTTAGAGTCGGATATCCGATCGGATTTCGAGAAAGTGTCTTTAAAAAAAAAGCCTATAGAGAAAAAGATTATAATTTTGCAACAATGTATAAGATATTATAGCATCATAAATATGCATATTCATTTCTAGAACATTTGTATAAGAAATAATCAACAATTTAATGATGTCAAATTTCAATAGGATACATTTCCGAATACTAATGATATTTGGCTAGCCGGTCGGATAATAAAAAAGTGCCAAATAATACCAGGTATCGGATACTTTCCAGATGCAGTCCTAATATCTTATATATAAAATTACAATTTATGTTGCAAAATTACAATTTATTTCTCTACAGTTTTTTTGTTTATAGAAGACGTCCCGAAAACCGATCGGATATCCAGAAAATATCGGATATCCGACTCGAAAGTTTGCCTTCCCGGATATCCAACCAATCCGATGTTACATTCTATCCGAATATCCGATATCCGGTATCCGGTTCATTCCTAATAATTAATTATAATTCAATAACATGGTCGAACAACAACCCAAATGTATGCAAATATTTATTCTGCTGATTAATTAGGAATATCTTGGAGACTTTTCAGCCGAGAAACATCGCTGATACGAATGCCGCGTCTATTTTCGACTCGTGCAGCGTACGCTGCGGTAGCATTAGAAGCGCATTAGCTTTTTGATATTTTAATATGTTTTGATGTTGTTTTTTTGAACGGCAAGCCCTTGAAAACGTTTCCTTCTCTGACCAGTGTAAAGTTGTCCATAAAAATTTCGGACGATGATGCAGCTCATGCGTTGTCATTATCTGTAACGACAGTGATATGACATATCAGTCAGAGTATCTTTTCCCATATGTGAAATGCAAGAGACATCTTACGCAAGTCTGTATGTTAGGTTTGGGCTCATAAGCCATGACATCGAAGTGCATTCCGTTCAAAAACGGCAGAAGGAATATATGCGCGACAATGGGAATTGTTACTGGGTTTGCCGACATGCATAGAAAAAATTTTATTTTGTGATTGAAGATGCATGTTGCGAATGTTGTTGATTTTCCTGGTTTCATCTCTACGCGACCTAAGACAAAAAGACCAGTGTTTGAACAAAAAGACGTATCACACTGTAGCATATACCGAATTAAAATAAAAAGAAACGATATACCAAAATGTATAACAGCGTTAAAATATTCTCTTAAGATAGGCTTTAATAAATCATTGTCGTTTGCATGTCCCATTATCACAAGTAGGTTTACTTTATTCAAAGCGTATTTAATATTTTTGATAATAGCTTTTAACCTGTGAGAATGTGATCGTTAAATTAATTAAGAGCTATGACAATGTTAATTATTCGTAAATTAAACCGTGTCTTACAGATAAAGAATCACAATAAATTTTGGTTGTACTCACTGATAAGCTGAAATTCCTAAGTCTACGGGATTGTAACCATTTTCTTTCAATAACGAGATTAGAGTTATATTATTACAGTCGTAGATGCGTTTTAAAGTTAAAGTGTATCCAGGCTCTTCCAATTTATCTCCGATAGACAGCAGACCTACAGATGGAATTTGAATGACTGGAACCGAATTTATGCCACATAATTTCAAAATGCCCAATTCCACCGATCCAATACGACTGTATATCTGTAAAACGATCTGGCCGTGCTCCATCTCGCAGTCAGCGTTTCTTCGAAAATAAATAAATTGTTTTGTGTTAATAGAGCAAAGCGTGCTTTGAGAAGAATAGAAAACAATAATGGACTGTCTTTGTATACCTAATATTCTCGTTTACTTTTGGGGCGATCAAGACTTCAATTTCGTATTCCTTATCGAAAATGTTAAAATAATCGTCATCATTGTCGCTACATTTTTCCAATACTTTTGTATTCGCTAGTGTTACAACCGCTGTAGCACCTGCAATCGCAGATAAAAACAGTAATTAATCCTTAATTATAAGCAAATCAATTTATAGTTGTAATTATTTTTACCATTGGGTATAGGATCTCCACTTCTTACTCGCACGCAAGTGCCAGGTACAACCGAAATCTCTGCAAACTGGAAAAGAAGCGATATTTTATAGCGAAAAATCTACTAGATTTACTCTTTCTCTATTTCTTAAAAAAGAGAAGAAAAACTAGAAAAAAATAAACAATTAATTAAACCGAAAACTTTAAAAATTTAAAATTTAGTAAATTAGTAAATTAGAATTTAAATTAGATACCT
>NW_012130080.1:2591953-2600206 GCF_000143395.1 Atta cephalotes | reverse complement strand
AATTAAATTTGAAATTGAAATTGAATTTAATTGATACCTAATGCTCGTTTCTACTAATAGTTTAATTTCAATTTCGGTTCAATTAACTGTTTATTTTTTTCTAGTTTTTCTTCTCTTTTCTAAAAAATAAAGAAAGAGGGAAAGAGTAAATTAAATTGAAATTTAATTTAATCTACATTGATAGAAATAAACATAATTCAATCAATAGAATTATTTCCAAAATTTTCTACTGCACAATTCATTGACAATTTCCAATACTTTTTTTTACGTTTTATACAATGTAGAAAATATAATAATAATAATATCCGTTCTACCCAAATCGGTCGAGCCATTATTCATTAATCAGAATTGAATAATCTTTACCGTGAGATGTGCTTTCAATACTCTTCTTTTACTCTTTCCGTCGCTGACCAACACCGCGTATCCATGTTTAGTCGAAGTATTATAAAAGGGCACGTTTTCAGAGGATTCTATATTATTAGCCAATATCCTGCCATAAGCATTATTCGTCTCCACGGTTTCTGTATTACCTTCATACTCATCGTCTAATACTCTGTGCATTGTATGTAATGCATCTTTTACCGACATCATAATAGTTTGCTTTTGTCTCTTATAAATTCTTTTGGATAGATTTTGCATTGATATATTTTTCTGTATAGAGAGTCAATTATTATTCGTGTATTCGCAGCTGGAAATTTATCTTATTTTCCTCAAGCGTGAAAGATATTTTACCGTTTCATTCTCGGAGATAGAATGCAAAAACATTTTATCAGAATTATCACCGTTATTGTTAATATTAAACGCCTTATCAAAAGTATCATCATTCTTGATGTTATAATTTTCTTCATTTTGCATATTCATTAAATGTACTATTTCTAATATCAAGGTAATACTTGTCATCAAACTCATTATTGCATTTTCATATAAAGGACCGCACATATTAATGATAAGTTTCTTGTTTCGTATTCCACATATGGGTCTGAGAACACAGTCATACTATAAAAACAGTAATCTCGAAAATCGTAAGATAAATGGAAAAAAAATTTTACCGAATATATGAACGCTTTAATTCTTCTATTAGTTTTGATAACAATGCGTTTAGATCATCAGAGATATTGTTATTGATGACGTCTTTAATTGCCTCATATGCAATAGCACACAATGTCGAAAAAAAAACCGTACCATTAGTTAAGATAATAATATTATTTTTGTTCTTATTACTCAAATAAATTAATGATTTCTAAATGTAACATAAATTATATAAATATATAAAAAAAAAAGTTTGCATGCAAGGAAAATATTTAAAGAATTATTATTAACAGAAGTTACCTTTATTTTCTCTTTCTCGTTTAAGCTTGGAAATTTGATAGAAAGTTGTCCTCCTAAGTAATTAATCTTCTGTTTTAATTCATTAATTTGATTGATTAATAATTCCTTATTGACATCTTGCCCAACTATATAAATAATTAAAATAAAATTATTAGAATATTTTTAAGAATTATGTATAACACAATTCGAATATAAATATATTACATAAGCGAATTAATATGTTATATAAAGTTATTAATAATCGAAGATACGAGTACGTAAGACACGTACGTGAAATTATCTTTAATTTTTAAACATGTGTGCGATAAAATATTTTATTTTGAATTTTATTAAGATCTATTTTTTAACATATGATATATATATATATCTTGTAAAAGATATATAATATCTAATATATATCTAATATATATATATCTTGTAAAAGATAAATAATATACATACTAATTAAAATAGTAAATTTTAGAGCCATTTTAATTTCTTTTACTCTTCGTTAACCTCGTGATGTCGTTTGATCACGACCACTTCGTTCGTCAGTTGATTTTACTTTGTCTATTCGTTAAGTAAAACATAACGGCTGTTTATACGAAAATGTTTATATTTCTTTCTCTTTTCAAAATTCTTCTATTGTAAGATGCTGTAACCTGTGTCGATTTTGTTTTGAACGCGTATCGCGTTGATGACATCTTTTTGCTTATCACTTTAATTGAAACAAATTGAATAAAACCATCTGTTAACAAAAGATTAGAGATGAAGTGCAGATTTAACGGCACATTTACTGCTTTATTGTTTTAATTATTTTATTGTTTTAATTATTGTTTTAATTATTTTGCATAGTTTATAAAATAGAATAATTTAGAAGCTATTTACTCTTTAATTAGAAACAAATAAATGTAATAAGTAAAATAAACAAATATAAATTAATAAATAATAAAAATTTTCTTTTAAAATCGATTATCTACAAAAATTTGTATGTTATATACATTTATGTACATACATACCTGTACGTAGATATTTGAATTTTATATGACTTCTTTTTATTTGATACTTTTGATTTGGTAAATATATGAAGCCTATGCATCGATCCATTTTATTGCAATGAGTTTGTTACAAGCAATATATTATCAGAGCACTTATATACCAAAATATTTTAAATAATAATTTGTATCTTAATAAAAAATAAGATAAAATGACTCGTAATATTTAAAAGAAAGATGAAAGCGAGAAATGAAAGTCTCATATGATAATTAAAGCGCAAATTTTTTAAAATTTAATAATTAAATAATTGATCACATTTGTATTGATTTTTTAATATACTCTATCCCGTGTTCATACTATTCAAAAGTGTGTAGTTGTGTAGTATAATTTTTGAAATAAAATTTAAGTTTGTATAAAAATACTTACGTTGTGATATTTGATGCATGAGCGAATTGAATGGAAATAAAAATAAACCAAAGTTACGTGCGTTATGTAAGAAAGTTTCAAATTTTGACATTTTGTGTAATTTATGTTAGGTGTGCGTATTTATAATATATTAAAATACGAAATAATTTTTATTATACGCATATCAATTATTACAGAATTATTAATACACATCATTAAACAAATTTTATCAGGTATTACAGTTGTAATACAATATATATAATATAAAAATAAATTTTTGTTGCAAGAAAATGATATACGTTTAGAATTGGTAGAAAAAGTGAAAAATTTTTTGCCAACAGTTCAATTTTTCTTAATGAAAATATCGAGATATTTTATGTATATATACTGTTATATGTATTATATAATATAATACATAATATATAATATAATACATATAATAATATATAGAATAATATCATAGTAATATTACAATAAATAATATTATGATTACAATATACAGTATAAATTATAATAACGTAATATATATGTAACGCTATATGCATATACATTGTAATAAAATGATTTTTATTTATTAATATTATTATAGAATATTAATTTCAAAGAATTAAAATTTGTATAAATTGTACCATGATAATTTTTTGCGAATTATGTAGTGGATGTAAATACGAATAAAAGAAATCTATGAATTATCTTTCAAATCGACGAATCAATTTGAAGAAATCAATTTAAAGAATAACGCCAAATTCAATATAATTTAAATTAATCTTTAATAAGATTTTAATTCGCAAAATTACTCCGTTTAAATGTACAATTTGAAAAGAAAATTAAATATTAAGATCTTTCGATGTTTTCCATAAGAAAAAACTTTTTTTATATATGTTTTATATATGTCTATAAAATAATCATATATCTTTAATTTTATTTTTGCCAATATATTGGCAATACACCGGGTATGCATGTTTTTTTTAGGACTGGTTGCTTTTTTTTGGATCTTAATATAATTCTTAAGAGCTTTATTCGAGATACATCATGGGGATGTTCTTTGGATGTCCTAAGAGATCCAGAGAATGTTCCCTGGAGATCTGTGCTATTAGTGACAATATTTCAATAAATAATACTTTAATATTGAGGTATAGTATTGAAATATTATTTAAATACAATATACAATTCAACTAAATTATTGTGATTAAAAAATATAATTACATAACGCAAATGAATGCGAATGTTCGTCTTGCTGGTTGATTAGGAATATCTTGGAGAAGATATTTCAGAAATTTTTAGCCGACAAACATTGTTGGTACAAATGCCGCATCTAATTTTGGCACCTCCGACGTGTATTTTGGTAGTTTTAGGAGCACATTAGCTTTTTGATATTTCATTATGTTCTGATGTTGATTTTTTGAACAACAAGCTCTTGGAAATGTTTCGTCCTTCGTCCATTGGGCAGTCGTCCATGAAAATTTCGGACGCAAATGTAGCTCGTGATTTTTTATCTATAACATTAATGATAGCGTATTAATGAACACATCTCTTTCTGTATGCTGAATGAGAAAAGATATAGTCTTTATAATTCATTCAGACAAACTTGCATAGCTACAGAAACATATGTATAAAGAAAATTTATTTATTGCGGCTGTGTAAGTTCCTTACGCAAATCTGCATAACGATGGACGTGGAATAATCACGATGTATTATGTTTAGAAATGGCAGAAGCACTACGTGCGCGACAATAGGAACTGTTGCTGGGTTTGCTGACATGCACAGGAAAAATTTCCTCTTATAATTGTACATGCACGATGCAAACGTCGTCGATTTTCCTGGTTTCATGTTCAAACAACCTGAAAGAGGAAAAGCATTGCTCGAGCAAAGAGATATGTCACACCGTAGCGTATACGAATTAATAAAAAAAAAACGATATACCGAAATGTATATCAGCTTTAAAGTGTTCTCTTAAGATTCCCTTTAATATATCTTTGTCGTTCACAGGGCCCATTATCACGAGTATGTCGACTTCATTCAAAGCATCTTCAATTTTTTTTATCATAGCATCCAATCTGCGAAAACGTGATCTTTACATTAATTAATCAACGACGTTAATTATTCGTAAATCAAATCGTGTTTTACAATAGGTAAAGGAAATGTAATAGATTTTGATTGTACTTACTGATAAGCCGAAATTCCAAAGTCCGTGAGATTGTAACCGTTTTCTTTTAATAAAGAGGTTAAAATTATCCTGTTGCTTTCGTAAATGCATCTTAAAGTGTTTTCTTCAAATCTATTTCCAATAGAAAGTACACCTATAGATAAAACTTTGATAACTGAAATTGCATTGATACCACATAATGCCAAAATGCCTAGTTCTGATGATCCGATACGGTTGAACTTTTTCATAAGGTACTCATTACGCTTTATCAAGTAGCCAGCATTTCTTCAAAAATGAACAAATTGTTTTATGATAATAAACAATGCGTGCTTTAAGAAGCATATTAAATGATATCGAACTATCTTCGTATACCTAATATTCTCGTTTACTTTTGGGACGATCAAGACTTCAATTTCGTATTCCTTATCGATGATATTAAAATAATCGTCATCATTATCGTTGCATTCATCCAATATCTTTATATTCTCTAGTGCTACAACCGTATTTGCTCCTGCAATCGCTCATAAAAACAGTAATTAATTCTCCACTATAATCAAGCAAGTTTAATTTGCAGTTGTTGCAACTATTTTTACCTTTTGGTATGGGATCTCCACTTTTTACTCGCACGCAAGTACCAGGTACAACAGAAATCTCTGCGAACTAGAAAAGAAGCGGCATCTTGTAAAGATTTAGTTTTGACGATTAAAATTTGTGTTTAACTTAATCGATGACTAATTGGTTATAGAGAAAGAAAGTAATTCGGCAGAATTACTTTCTGTTCATACAATTTGCCTCTTATAATATCTAATATTTGCTTTCACACTTTAGACAACATAGAAAAATTAATAATGCCACCCATACATCAACGAAATGGTACGAGCCATCATTCGTTTATTGGAATTTAGCAAGTCTTACCATGTGATATGCTTTTAACACTTTTCTTACATCCTTTCCGCTGGTCTCGTTGCTAGCCAACATTGCGTATCCATGTTTAGCGGAAGTTTTATAAGACGGAAGTTCTATCGTACTAAATACATCTGTAGCCAGTATTCTGTTGTAAGCGTCAATTGTGTTCACAGTTTGTATATTTACTTTAAAGTATTTGTTGTCATATACTATAGCTTTTATTACATCTATTGCTTGCTCCACTGATATCATATTATTTTTCTCTGATTTTTTATATAACTTCGTCGTCATTAACATTTTTTCCTATAATGAGAATTAATTACGATTTGTATGTACGCAATTTCTAAGAAAATTTACTTTATTTCTTTGAGCGTAGAAAATGCTTTACCATTTCTTTTTCAGTAAGATGCGAAGTCATTTCAGAATCACTGTTGCTACTACAAAACTTCTCAGAATTATCATTACTTTCGGAAGTACGACTTTTTTCATATTCTTCAGCTATAAAATCTATTGTATCCTTTATAAACATTTCATGTTTCTTGAACATTAACGTTATATTTGGATAGAAATCACACGTAGTAATAATAAGTGTTTGGTATCGTATTCCACATAATAATCTGAGAACATATATATGTATATGTATATAAATAGTTAATACTGTATAAAAGCTACATATAATCTCGAAAACTATAAGATAAATAGAAACAGAATTTTACCGATTAAAAGTACGCTGTAGATCTTTTGTTAGATCTAATATCAACATGTTTATCTCATTAGGAATATCGTTATCAGTAATCTCATTAGCTATATCGCTCAACATCGAGAAAACAGTTAGTTTGCCAGTTAAAATAATAATATTATTGTCACTTTGATTGCATACAAAAATTAACTGTTTCTATATATAACATAAATTATATAATTATACATCGATCGTATAGGTATATGCATATAAATGTGCGTGCACGTATGCGTGCATACGTACGAGAAAAATATTAAAAAATCTATTTGTAGAAGTTACCTTTATTTCTTTTTTATCACACTTCGAAATTATGACGGAACTGAAAGCTATGTCGCATATACTGTCTTGTAGTGAAGAGATTTGATTTTTTAATAAATCAATATTGTGGCTTTCTTGCTCTACTGTATAGTATAATAAAATTAAAAATAAAATTATTTGTAATATGTTTAAGAATATTATTATTTAAATATTTTTAAGAAGTATAATGTAAATCAATATTATAAAAGTTAATAATTGAAGATATGCGAACGTAAGACATGTACAGGATGAATCAGCTTTTTACCTTATGAAAACATAATTGACACTGCACATGTTATAATTCAATTAAATATGAAGTCGATAATTTTCTCATAGAGTAAAAGTTAATTCAACTTTGATTCATTTTATATGTGTGTATATTTGTATAATAGAATTATTTTTAATTTCTAAATATGTATATGTGTGTGTATGCGCGCGCGCGCGCGTGTGTGTGTGTGTGTGTGTGCGTGTGTGTGTGTGTGGGTGTGCATGTATATATATATATATATATATATATATATTATATAAAATATTTTGTTTTTATTATAATTTCTACTTTTAATAATGTATATTATACTTCTTGCAATATAAATATACATACCAGCAAAAATCGTAGCCCAGAAATCAAACATTTCAATTATTCTTTTTATTTCTTCTTTCAATTATTTCTTTTTAAATCTCGTGATTGCGTATCTTTTATTATTCTCGTTTCCTATGTTTGACGTCGATCACCTCGTTCGCTAACTGACTTTACTTTGTCTCCGATAAAGTGATCAAATTTCTAAAGCCATACGAAAGTGTTTATATTTCTCTCTTTTCAAAATATTTTTGAAAGATTGCGACCTATGTCGATTTTGTTTTGAATATGTCGTGACAGATCTCTTTGTTTTCACGACTTTGACGATGATAATTCTATTGAGAGTAAATTTTGCAAAATGTTGTATGTTTCAGTAAGAAAAGCAATAAGTCCATTACATATATCGACATAATAAGTTACATATATCATAGAATTGCAACAGAAATTAAACAAATGTTTGCAAAATGACAGATTATAAATAGCGAAAAACAAACGCAGATTTGACGACACTTCTGCTGTTCGTAATCATCGAAATCATTTTATATATAATCTAATAGTAAAATGAAACGATTAAACCATTTTCTTATCTAACTGGATACATGCAAAATAAATGTGTAAATGTAATAAATAAATTATATAAATATAAAAAAGTGAAAATTTCTTAAATACAATGTTATAATTATCTAATTGGTAAAACTTTCGAAAAGATTATATATCACCGTTACTTTAATTTTCACATGTTTTCTCAACATTAAAATTTTGACCATGAGATTTCGTGATGTAGCTCTTGTGTAGCGTAAAATAATTATTTTCCATTTGTATGTGTGTGTGTGTGTGTGTGTGTGTGTGTGTGTGTGTGTGTGTGTGTGTGTGTGCGTG
>NW_012130080.1:2584980-2590679 GCF_000143395.1 Atta cephalotes | reverse complement strand
GTTATGTGTGTGTGTGTGTGTGTGTGTGTGTGTGTGTGTGTGTGTGTGTGTGTGTGTGCGTGCGTGCGTGCGTGTAAAAGAATTATCATTTTTAAAAGAATTGAGATTTTCTGTTAAAAAGATTCCGTTCCTTTTAACTTTTCGAGCCGATTATATAAATTTTCTTATTTGTATACATGAAAGATGACGTAAAATTGATATTTCAATACATTTTATTTTATATTCACATATCCTGACAGTTGTATATTATATGTTTTAAAATAACTTTTTAAATATTATTCCCACATTATTCGATGATTAGCGAGATCGAGTGGAGGTAAAAACCGCACTTCATTTCGAAATTACATGTATAGTGTAAGAGGATCTAAAATTCTGAGATTTGTAATTTATATTGATTATATTTATGTCAATAGCATATTAAAATATGTCACTATTATTGTACTTTACATTAATAATTATAAAAAATAATTATTGTAAAAATATATGTTGTCATTAAGAAGATTTTATCAAATGCTATATTTCTATTTCTACATAACATCGCATAATATAAAATAATGTTATGTTAAAAGAGAATCGTATACATTTATGATTGGCAAAGAATATATAAAAATTTTTCGGAAGCTCACTTTTTCTTAACGAAAAAAATGTCAAGATGATTGCATAATACATATAATATTATTATTACAATATACTCTCTAAATCTGAATCAGTGGATAATGATATTAACCAAGAATGACACTGAACAATTATAGACTATTTATTGATTCAAATTTAGAGTGTATTATTGTACAATACATATATTAATAATATTAATAATATAATATTTATAATATTATAATATATATATTGTATGTATTAAATTAAAATATATACGATATACATATTGTGATATTAACATAACTGCATAATATTAATTTCAAAGAATTAAATTAATTAATTAATAATTCTCTTAATTAATTTATAAATCATTCTACAACGATTTTTTGTAAATTATAGTAAAGTAAAATCAAACAAAAAAAAAACAAGAAATCTATTCGCTCGTCAATTAGAAAACTTCAAGTTAAAAATTAAAAATTAAAAATTAAAAATTAATTTGAGTTGGTCTTTAATAAAAAACTTAATTCGCGAAATTGCTATAATTAAATTGCAGAATGGCAAACTTTTGAAATTTTGAAACAAATATTATGATCTTCCAATGTTTTCGCTAAGAAAAAATTTTCATTGTATTTATCAGTGTGTAAAACGATGTCAATAAAATAATCTTCCATTTTTTTCTGCCAATTGCGCATTTCTGCCAATCTCACGTATGAATGTTCTTTTTATACAATTACTTCAGAACTACTTTTAGAGCCGATTATTGTATTAGATAAGTAGCAAGATTATTCAATTACATGAGCGGATCTGATAATTTACACGTAAAATTTATCGAAAGATGAAATAATCGGTCCTTAGATCTTATAACTCAGACATAATTTGAGCATAATATAATTAAATCATTATAATTATAATTCAATAATATAGTTAAATAACTATGTAAATATATGCAAACGTTTGTCTTGCTGATTAATTGAGAACTTGAAAATTTTTCAATTGCCCGTAAACATCGCCGTTAAAAATGCTGAGTTCGCGTTTAACTTTGGCACCTCTGGCGTGTGTTTCGGTAGCATTAGAAGCGCATTACTGAATTGATATTTCATCATGTGCTGATGTTCAGTATTTATGCAGTGAGCACTTGGATGTATATCCACTTCCTTCTCCGACCACTGTAAGGATGTCCACGAAAGTTTTGGACGTAGGTGCAGATCGTGAGATGTTTTTATCTGTAATGTTATAATGATTAATGTTATAATGATTAATATACCAATACGCATATGTATATCTTCATGAAGGATGCCAGAAGGTGAGTCTTACGCGAGTCTGTATCTTCAAGAGATTATCATTTGAATTGCAGCGTAGTATGTTTAATAATGGCAGAAGCAATACATGCGTGACAATGGGTACGGTCGCTGGGTTTGCCGACATACACAGAAAGAACTTCCTCTTCTCGTTGAACGTACACGTTGCAAACGTTGTCGATTTCCCCGGTTTTATGTTCACGCCACCTGAGTCAGAAAAAGAAATGCATAAAGATGTGTCACTCCTCAACGTATTACACTGATGATTACAAGAAGAAAAATATACCGAAATGTATATCAGCGTTGAAAAATATGTTTAAGGTGCGCTTCAATATATCTTTGTCGTTCGCATAGCCTATTATCACGAGTAAATCAACTTTGTCCAAAGCGTCCTTGATTCTATATTGCATAATATTCGGCCTGCGAGAATATGATCATCAAATTAGGAGCGACGATGACATTACTTATTTATCAAATCAAGCCTTACCGTGATTAGAGGAATTGTAATAAATTTTTGTTGCACTTACTCATAAGCCGAAATTCCAAAGTCCACAGAATTATAACCGTTCTTCTTCAATAACGAGGACAGAATTATCTTATTGCAGTCGTAGATGCGTTCTATTGAAGGGTTTCTATTTCCAGGGTTTAATATATCATAACCGAGAAATAACAGACCTACAGATGGAAGTTTAAAGACTGTAATTGAATCGATGCCACATAATGTCAAAATGCCCAGATCCGCTGTTTTAACACGAGTGTGTGAGTATTTAACAATCTCATTGGATTGTATTTCGCAGCCAGCATTTCTTTAAAAGCAAAGAAATTATTTTGTAATAATAGAATAAAACGTTTTTTAAAAAACATATTAAACGATATCGGAATATCTTCGTATACCTAATATTTTCACCCTCTTTTGGAACGACTAAAACCTCAATTTCGTATTCCAAGTTGTCGATATTAAAATAATCATCATTATCGTGTTCATCTAATACCTTTGTATTCACAGACTTTACAACCGCCGTTGCTCCTAATTACGAATAAAAACAATTAATTCACCATAGGTACATAAATGTAATATCCAATTATAATTGATTTTACCATCGGGTATAGGATCTCCACTTCTTATTCGCATGCAAGTGCCAGGTAAGATAAAAATCTGTTTAATTAACTAGAAAAGAAGCAGTGTTTTGTGAAGATTTGACTTCGATAATTAAATTGAGATCAACTTATTCTGATTTAATCAACAAAATTGTTTTCTGCAAAATTTGTGACCAATTCGTCAACCGTGATTTTTAATATTCCCTTCCACGTCTTATATCTATTTCTACCAATGTAGATTAATTTTAATCTCTTAATTTAATATTTATCTTTTTTTAGTTCTTAGAACTAATAAAAGATAAAAAGTAAGTTAAATTAAAATTAAATTAATCTACATTGATAGAAACGAGTATTAGAGATAATGTGGGAAACATAATAATACCGCAAAATCATGCGAGCCTATTACTTTTATTTGTTAATAAGAGTTTATTTTTACCGTGAGATTTGCTTTCAATACTTTTCTGACACCTTGCCCATCACTGGCCAACACCGCGTATCCATGTTTAGTGGAAATAGAACAAGACGGTATATTTACAGAAGAGTATACGTCGTCGGCTATTATTCTACCATAGGCATCATTCGTCTGTACGGTTTCTACACATCTTTTATAATATTTGTCTGCTATTTCTTCCATTATATTTGTTGCCTCTTCCAGTGATACCATTTTGCTTTCCTTTTGTTTCTTATAAAAGTCATCCATTGTCAATAAGGTTTTCTGTAAAGAGAGTTGATTACAATTCGCATGTATGCACTCTGATGGAAATTTGTTTCGAGTGAGAAAGATATTTTATCGTACCGATTGTTCGTCGAAGGAAAGCTCCAAAGGCATCTTATCAAAATTATGTATGTTATCATTAGTCTTAGATGGTCCAGCAGAATAAAATGAATCATCAAAATCATTATTATTCTCAAATTCCTCAGCAGAATTATCATCATCATTGTTATTATTAAATGGTTCAATACAACTCTCTTCCTTCTTTATATCAAAAATCTGTTCATCTGACTTGCTAATTAAGCATAATATATCCAGTATCGTGTTTCCAAATGCTTCCAAACTTTCCTGCGCATTTATATAAGGACCACACATATTAATAATAAGACTCTTATTTAGTATTCCACATATCGGCCTGAAAATATATTAGAACTGTAAAAGCTGTAATCTCGAAAATTGCAGTATAAATAAAAACAAAATTTTACCGCTTAATGAAACATTCTAGTCCCTCTGTTAAGCTTGATATCAACATGTTTATGTCAATACGAACATTGTTACTGATAACTTCTTTAATTGCATCATGTACAACAGCATTCAAGGTATTGCCAACTAATAAGATGGTACTGCCACTGTACTGAGTGCTCAGAAAAGTTAAATCTATCTGTATAAAACATAAATTAAACAAATATATGTAAACATGTATGCCTATGTATGAGAAAGTATTTAAAAAGTTATTTGTAGAAATTACCTTTATTTTTTTTTTATCACATTTCACAAGTTGTATGACATTTACGTTTCCTGCAAAATTCTTTGTAATACAATTTAATATTATAGAGGTTTGATATACTCCTTCTGTAACTTGTTCATTTGATGGTTGATCATCACTAGAGTCCCGTACTACATAAATATAATCAGAATAAAATTATTAGAATATATTCTTTTAAAAAGTATACAATTCAAATTAATATTACACAAAATTAATATTACTAATAATCAAAGATACGCGTACGTAAAACAATGTGTGTGTGTGTGTGTGTGTGTGTGTGTGTGTGTGTGTGTGTGTGTGTGTGTAAAATTATTTTTAATCTTTAAATATATTGATTTTATGCCTGATTTTAAGGAAATCGTAACTATATATATTATAGCTATAAAATATTTTATTTTAGATTTTATTAATATCTATTCTTAAAAATTATATGACATCTTATAAATATACATACCAGCTAAAATGGCGAAGTTTAGAGACATTTTGATTACTTTAGTTCTTCGTTAAATTCGTGATTGTGAACTTTTATCGTTCTCTCCTCATTTGTCTCAACCACCTCGGTCGTTAGCTCACTTTACTCTGTCTAATCGAATTTCAAAACCCGTACGAAAATATTTATATTTCTTTCTCTTTTCAAAATATGTAAACAGGATGCTGTAACCTGTGTTGATTTCGTTTCGAACACATATCACGCGGCAAATCTAATTTATGACTTTGACAGATAACTCTGTTAAAATCAGATTTATGAAATATTATGTCATTAAAAAAAAAACAACAACAACAAGATTTACCACAATATAAATTGTAAAGTAATTAAATTATATTGACAGAATTGTAAAAAAAATCGAACAAAATCTGCTAACGATAGATAATCGAAATTTACTTTTTATAATCATTTAAATTATTTCTATTATTTATTATAATCTAACCATAAACTAAAATAATTAAATACATGAATAAATAAATAAAATAAATAAATAAAATGAAATTTTTTAAAATTTAATAAGAATAAATAATAAAAGTTTTTTAAATTTAATAATTATTTATCGAAATTTATGTGTTATACATGATTATATGCATACATAATTACATATGATATATAAATTTTTATACTTGTGCATATGTATGCATATGTATGTGCATATGAATTTAAATTTTATGAAATTTCTTTTTGATATATATATATATATATATATATATATATATATATATATATATATATATAATA
>NW_012130080.1:2582928-2584960 GCF_000143395.1 Atta cephalotes | reverse complement strand
TTATATATATATATATATATATATATATATATAATTATATAATATATATAATTATATAATAATTATAAATATAATATTATAATATATATATATAATTTCTTTTTGACAATTATATTCAATCTATTCATGCAAGAAAAAATCAAAAGTTTTTTGGCTAATCTGAAGTAAAAAACATTCAGTAATTTTGAAATATTTATTTAAATAATCATATTTTATGCATCAAAATATCGATTAGTACATTTTTCTACAGCAAAATAATATTAAAAAATATAAATACTCCATAGAATAATAAATAAGTTACAATTTTCGGAAGGTAAGGCTTTAATTTATGTACATATATGTATACATATACTGAACTAAATTAGTTTCAAATCAGAAATAAGTTTGCGCGGAAAGTTGGAAATCTATGTAAATCTATTTTTTTTTAATAATACGTAATTCAAAGTGATTGAAATCGATTTCGTCAATAATATTTAACATAACAATTATTTTTGTCATATTAATATTGAATTTTTTAATTATTATACATATCTTAAAAAGTGACCATACGATTCGTCAAAAATTCTTTTGAAGATTCTAATTTTAAGTCAAAATAAAATTTTATGTCATATTCATTGTCATAGAATGCAGTTGTCTTATACACTTAATAGCGAAGGGATTTGAGTATTTAATGAGTCATTATTATTGTTTTCCATTACTATATAAGCACACACAATTAGAATATAAAATTATTATAATATTTTTAAGAGATATACACGATGTCATGAGTATGTTAATATTATTAATATACAAAAAAATTATTAATAATCAAAGATACTCGAAGATAAGACGTGTGTATGCGTGCGTGCGTACGCGACATATTTGTCATCACGCATAAAGAAATCGACTTTAAATTGTCAAAGAGTTTGTTACTAAAAACAATTCAATCGAGTTAGTTTTGAGAAAAGTTCGTATTTTGTGTATTAAAATATCGATCAGTATATCAAATATTTTTCGTTTTTATCAGAATGATATTAAAAGATTAAAGTATTTTGTGAAATAATAAATTAGTTGCAGATTTATCTCGTGGATAAGTTATTATGTTTTAATTTATGTACATAATTTAATCAATAATATAGTATATCGAAGCGTTGCGTATGAAAAATCATTCTACAGTTTCTTTTAATTAATTTTTCTCATTATAAATTGCTATCTTTTTGTTCATATTATCAATTTGAAGACATTGTCTCAATAAATCTTTAATATTTTTCTTTTATTGGAATTATATTCAGAAGTATGCACATGCATTCTCTTATAGCTTATATTAGGTGTAGTAAAAAGAAATCCATTATTTTTCCATTCAATTTCATGCAAAAATAATGGATTTCTTTTTACTACAATATATAATATATATAATGTGAAATTATAAAATGGTATAAGGATCGGACCGTGCGGTAGTAAAACTTTTATGATTACAAAGTTGCATTATTTTCAATTTTTATATTTTAATTATCGTAAATCAAGTTGGTACAGGACGTGTGATAGAATTTATTTAATAAAAAGATTAGTTCCACTTTGGGACTATCTACAAGAAGGATCGGTTATAAAGTTTTTAATATAAATAAAAGGTTCCTGCTCTCCGTTGTCGTATCCTTTATCCTCTCAATGCGACATTGAAATCGCACATGCACACTCACACTTTTAATTACAATAGTTAATTGCTTGAAAAAATATATTTTAATCCTTAACCAGCACAATGGGTCCTTAAGCGAGTAATTCTAAAAGCGACTTACATCTAGTTACAACAGCAGCGACGAATTATGGATATATTAAGTATGCTATTATCAAGAATGTTGCTTGGTTAAGCTGATTATTAGCTGATCTCTCATCGAAGTTTCTTATTCACCTTTTGTTTCTATTTTCCTCTAATTTAAAAATATGTAATTATATTTTCAAAGTTTTTGAATTCTTGTATTCCCCTTGGGACCGTAAAAAAATCTATTCGAGTAAATATATGAGATTAATAATTAGGTTTATGTTTCTCTCGCGCTTT
>NW_012130080.1:2580379-2581810 GCF_000143395.1 Atta cephalotes | reverse complement strand
CGCTTCTCTCTCTCTCTCTCTCTCTCTCTCTCTCTCTCTCTCCCTCTCTTTTTCTCTATCTTCGTTCCAAGTGTTATAATTAAAACAAATAAACTATGAAAATATATTTTTTTCTGTACATGTTTTTATGTGTGTAATCACCACGTTCTCTTATATTCAAAACCTCAATTTAATGAATTTAGCAAGGATCCAATGAGGGATTCAAGAGTTAATTATCCGTGACCTCGCCATATCAAATGCATAACTTCACCATACTGATTAAGGATTAATGATCGGGTTTCTGCTCTTGTTGTTGATTACAACGGAACGTGCAATACGATATGTTCGTAAACCGAGAATGAATCGGATTGCATATATAGAGTACAGATATATACATATCTGCCATTCTACCAAGAACATTAAAGCTAAAACTCCTAAAGTTAGATTCGATAAAATCACAGGTTTAGAATTTATAATGTGTCACGAATTAACAGACTTCAACTCTATATTTTTATTGTGTTCACGGAGTAATTACACTAAGATGCCCTTCTTTCTTAATCTCAGTCGTAAGCATAATTACGGTGAGGATTCTGTTTCTTCTTCTTTTTTCTTTTTTTCCTTTTTCCCGATCTGATAAGTGTAGAGAGATATTTACATGCAAATATACATCAAATTGGAGGAATGAGAATATAGTTACGTGCGTTTCTCAGCCGCGTCGTCGTTTTCGAGGATAGGAAAAACTGATAGCATCGTTGTCGCGTGGATGATCGTAATGATCGTCGTAATTGATCACGCACTACGTTGATAAAATTTGATAAAATTCTTTAGGCATTTAGGTGCATCGATGATGGAGGGTGCGAATGTATACAAAGATCTGCAGATCTTAGAGGGAATGATTTACTAGACGCTTAATTTTATTAGGAAAATATCAGATTGAAACGAAAGTTCATAGCGCTATGAATTTTTGTTTCAATTCAATAATTTCATAATTCAGTTAAAAAATACCGTTTTACTTTTTGTGAAGACCGTAAGAATTCTCGATTAATTGCGAGATTCCTATTTTTCTCTCTATTATCTTATTATAGAATATTAAT
Source organism: Atta cephalotes (assembly GCF_000143395.1). Taxonomy (NCBI): domain Eukaryota; kingdom Metazoa; phylum Arthropoda; class Insecta; order Hymenoptera; family Formicidae; genus Atta; species Atta cephalotes. The sequence goes on along the minus strand of NW_012130080.1, from coordinate 2,580,737 downwards.
ATTTTAATATTAATATTTTCTGAAGACAATCACTATGTCACTTGAAAGATAATTTACATGCTAATACTTGATTGATAACGGCGATGTTATCTATATAGACTGAATTGCCTATGATAACCGAATATCCTTTAGTCACACTCATGGAGCTTTTGATTAAGGAAAGCTGAGATAGCTGAGAATATCAAGGAAATACACACAGAGCTTTTCGTTTTCATCCGCACCCTCGATCAAACGAGCACACAATCGCGCGATATATCATTGATCAAAACTTAGATCAATATGATCGGAATTCTAGTCTACATACAAATATACGTATATATATATATATATATATATATATATATATATATATATATAT
>NW_012130080.1:2575318-2580197 GCF_000143395.1 Atta cephalotes | reverse complement strand
AGAGAGAGAGAGAGAGAGAGAGAGAGAGAGAGAGAGAGAGAAGAGAGAGAGAGAGAGGGGGGGGAGAGGGGTAAGTATTACGAACAATAAAAAATTAAAAAAGAAAAAAAAGATGTTAATTAAATCAAATAAGACATAAATGGATCTTAGCATAAGCTTCTCTGTTAAATATCTTTTCTTAAAAATAATGCTCTGGTGAAATTGAAAGCATTGCGCCATTGCCTCTTTATCGATTAATGTGTAATATGCAAAGTATTTTGTAAATACATGTAATTACGTATGCATATATGTACATATCCGTATATATTTGAGTATATAGGTAAGTTTTAGGCGGTTGTCAGCCGCTGGTTCCAAATCTCCATGATTGTTCAACATATTCGATGCATTATCTTCTCGACATCAAAATTTCGACTGAGAGATTACCATGCCAGATATTAAATAACTAATTCATATCACTTATCGTGCAACACAAGAAAATTATTTTTCATTCTTATAAATATAAAAGAATTATTATATGTTTAAAAAAATTAATTTTTTCTGCTAACAAGTTTTATTCCTTTAATCTTTCGAGCGGAACGGATTATGCAAATTTCCTCATTCGTATACACACAATATAAAATTAATTTTCCAATAATGTACCCTTTATTCCGCGTTCGCCTTTGCTCGAAAATTATATAATGTAATTTTTAGAATAACAAATTTGTTATTATTCGCGCTGCGTCAGCGGACGTTCAACCGGAAATTATATAGTCGTGAGAAGATTTTAAATTCTGAGACATGTTCTAAGAATAAAAAGCGTCGTCCGTAAGTGTGTTTAATTACCATGTGATTTATAATTGTTATTTTATATTTGGTCGTGGGATATTTACTGAGTGTTACAAGAGAAAGGAACATGTCGTTTGATCGCAGTTCCGCAGCCCATGGCAGATTGACGGGCGAAATAACAAAGATGCACGATAATTGGCGGCAATCGTAGAAGGATTAATATTTCGATTTTTCTCACACAGTTACGCATATTGTATAGATACGCCTATTGTTTGCTCGTCCATACATTGTAATCCGGTTGACTCGTGCGATAGCGTTCATGCGAAAATCCTGGGAAGGGCATAATCTGGGATTATCGATTCGGAGCATGCTACAGTTTGGAAATCTATATAGTAATACATTAAGATATGAAATTTGATATTTAATATCAGGTAAGAGCTATTTTAATGACAGTGAAGTTGAAGAGGTGGGATATAGTTCGTCATAGTGTTTCAATATACCTTTTGCACAACTCTCATGTAATTGAAGAATAGATAAAATCGAACACCATAATGCTAAGCGTTCAAATCTGGGAAAGTCGTATAGTAAGGCAATAACTAACTTTTAGTAAGCTAGATTTCATATCGGTATTTGTAACATTTAAAATTGTATGAAATTTATCTAAAATAAAAATATAAAATATTATCACTCTATTGAAAAACTTTTATCCAGGTTATTTTTATTCGTACTTCTTGTGTGATAAAAATATCAATTTCTGAAATAAACTCTTGTATTAGTATTTGTAATTTAACTACATTAAAGCTTATATTATTCTTATCGTTTTGAGTACTTCATTTTATTAAATTCCTGGTAGAGAACTAGGATTTAATATCGATGTAATATCGACAAATGAAATAAGATGTGTACGTATATGAAATTTAATTGAACAGATGCGACATACATCCTATTCTTATTAAATTCGTTAGATTTCGCTATTTAAAACTAAAACTAAAATTTAATTGATATTGATATGCCCCAGTCGATCATTAGTGAGGAATTGGGAAATAGGTTTCGCGATTTTTTATGCAGTGCAATTGTAGCCTATAAAAATCGTTGTTTGCAAGTAAAATAAGTACATGTGATCTGGTTCGATTGGTCCCCGAACTTCAGTTTGTAAATTACTTGTGCGGTCGCGTGATGATGTTACAAATTTAAAACATTAAAAGATAGAAACCGCATTGATTTGGATTATAATGATATGTACAACTTTATTCACTATCTTCATTTACCCTGTAATTACAAATAATGCTATGATGTCTATAAAATTTTTTTCGTAAAATGTGTTAAACAATTAATTGTCGCAAATAAAGAGAAAAGTATCATATTAAAGTCTTTTCTTTGACCAATAAAATAGTAAGTGCAGCAATATTTTAGGTCTTGATGTTCGATCTTCAAGATTTAAGATAAATAACATTAGAATTATTGCTAAACTAATTTTAGCATTTCCATCCGGTTTCAATAATAAATTTATTTTGAGTAATAAAACGAATTTTCGTTTATTTACTCGGAATATTTAGTTAAGATATTATTTATTATTCCAAATGAGATTTAGATTTAGTTTTTAAAATTGTACAACAGTTTTAGTTTGCAATGTGCAATGCATGTAGAAGAAGCAAAAATCGAAATGAGAGATTGTAACAAATGTGGAAGATTATAAACCGGCTTTATAAACCGACAGTTATCCTAAACAATAAGGTAAGATGAATAAATAAATAAATAAGTAATGAAATAAAACAAATTACGTAAATTTAACGCATGCGTTAGCTATACATTCTAATTACTTATCAATGATATCAAGAGATGAAATGTTTGATTTATAATCACGATTTTATAATCGTAGCTCCTCCTTTCTATGACGATTGGTCCAGAAACGCGAAGTTGAGAAAGATATCGATAGCAACGAGGCACGTGCTTCGCGTAACAACAATAATGAAAAGAAGCTGTGCGACTCTCTAAAATTGACCCGATAAAGCTTTGTCTTGCAGAATGCTCCGGATAATCCCTGACAATACAGGGAATTGTTCTCGCGCGAGAATATGTTGCACGCATCATTACACAATTGTTCCCACATTGCAATGAACCCTGATAAGCGATAAAGCCGAAGGATAAAAAAAATCTTCTCGATATTTCTCTCCCTTCGTAGAGACGGAACCTCGCGGCTTACCCGCAATTAAGTTCCTTATCAAGAGGATATCATCGCGCTTTCGAGTGCCGTTTAAGTGAAAGAATATTCGTAGTCGCGTATAGATACCTGGAAGTAACGATTTCTTCCAAACTCTCGCTTAACTCGTAAATGTATATATAATTAATATATAGCTGACTTAATTACACGTGGAGATGGATTAATCATGTCTTCTTACATATCTTCTTAGCGTAAAATGTGTGAGATTGTTAAACTCTCTACTATTAACATCGCTAATTTTCCCTTATTTATTACTCTCCTTGTCATCATGTGTCACAGACGTTGATATACGTATAATAAGCTTTCATGCGACATACGACGAGCTTGGCCTAAAGGAGACACTCGATCGATAATCGAGAGAATGCTGTTATAAAGTCCTCTACGCATTCATGAAAATTAATCTAACGGCTCGACTCGCGAAGAATCAGAATACGATTCGAGCTTTCAGGCATCATCTGTGCGTGGAGAACTTTCGCACGCGCAAGTCTTAAATCGTCGTTTGGAAGAGACATGTGTGTGCAATGCGAAAATAAATTGATTTTATGAACAGTAAGCGCACACCTGGCATGTGCGTCAGGGTGCTTCGGATCAGCCGCGCTTTTTCCTCTACGATCGAAGAATTGCGCGGCTGTAGGTCCAAGACACATTCCGTGTTCGCTGTACGATGATGTGATATTGCAAGTGGTAGAGGTGTATAATTTCGAGTACTCGCAACTGCACATTTATCTTTACTACTGAGGAGATAAGATAAGCAAACTTGTCCTCGAGTTCATCCTGAGATTACCACTTTGAAGGCGTTAAGCTATCCATGGGCTAGAAATGTGCGTATCACAGACGTTTCGATCTGTATAAGTTTTGATAGCGCGGAATTATTTAGAATTAAATTTTTAATATTTGTTCTTGCTCCTCGCTGATTTTTAATAATATCCAAAATTAGTAAAGTCATACACACGTACGATTAATATTGAGATATTCCTTGGAATCATCAAATATAATATCGATGTGTATACGACTTTGGCAATGCTTTTCGAATATACGAATCTATATTCGCTGGTTAAAAATGTCAAGTTAACCCTTCGTTATTCGCATGTCCAAGACACTTTTGCATTATAAATGTTTTACATTGTAAATGTTATTTATAAACATTATTATATTAGTGCAAATTATTTATAAAAAGATTTGCATTTATTTTTCTAGAGAATGTATAAATTCATTTAATTGTAAATCATTAAAGAAAACAATAAAAATTGAGATATAATGTCAGAAATACTTCCCACAAATAATTACGTTTAAAAATATATGAGTAAACTATATCCACTGCAGATACGTTATGTGGTCCCTTCGTAGATAAAAAAAATATGGAGATAATGTATACGTTTATCCGAATGATATAATAGTAAAGATTTTAATATAATGATTTTGTCAATTACAGATTTTTTCTTGCAAGTTAATATCTTTTATACGATTTAATATCAGATATTTGGATAATGCGACAAGATAATAGATATGAAAATAATTTATGAGATTTTATTATTCTGAACGTATCTGTTTCGTATTCATCAGTTAAATTGCGACATTTATAACCAGTTTTATGATTCGCTTCTGATTGATGTATAATACTTTATGTTACTGCTGAAGTTACAATTGCTAAGATAAAATATTTTATGATATAGTTTTTATAGTTTCCCGAGAGAAATCTGATCAAAGTTTATATTAAAGATATTGAAAATAAGCTTAAAGAAGTGACATATACTCAAAAATAATGTTCGTTTTTCTGAATATGGTTTTAACATTAAATCGAGATTTCTATATGTATATGTATATATATACGTAATAACTTCGTATAGCATACATTATACGAAGTTATACGAAGTTGTCTTATACACTTAATAG
>NW_012130080.1:2553790-2573994 GCF_000143395.1 Atta cephalotes | reverse complement strand
TAATTAATAAGTAGTAGGTTATTATTATATATATATATATATATATATATATATATATATATATATATATATATATATATATATTTCAAATTATATTATAAAGTTGGAAAAACTTAGACTTTATATCGTATTTTAATAAGTGATAAATGGGAAAATGCCGTTTCCTATGTCTCTTATATACAGAGATAAGCAAACCAGAAGACAGTGCGAAGTGGAAGGAAACGTATGTGTTATTATTATTACGCATTTCATCGAAAATGTAATTGATTGAATCTATACAAACGATTTATATATCCAAGCTTAAAATATTAATATTGATTATCCTTAAATTGCACGTTACGTCAAGATATTCCATCATAAGTAAAGATGTGCAGTGAATTTGATTTTAATTTATGAAAATTCAACTCTGATTTCTTGCTGTCTCAAATTAGTATTAATCCACATTTATAATATCGAGAGGTAACGAAATTATCCACCAAGCCACATACATCTTAAAATACGATACAAAGGATGATCAAGTTTGATCCGAACCTTACTTCTCCCTCGAAACATTATAAAAGGACACAGATTTAAACATGCACATATATTTTTTAATATCTACATCATACATATGTTACATATGTAACATCAGATTGATCTTTTTAGGGAGATTTTAAAATATTGAAAAATGTATATCGAGCAGATCCATTATGTTGAAAGTTAATTGATATTTAGCATTTATACTTCACACAGTACATTTTATTCGAGAGACGTCTTGAAAAGATCTTTAGGATGTTCAAAGAAGAGACGTGGATCTAAAGATCTATGCAGTATGAAACCGTTTACCAACGCTGAGAAATATGCAAAGTTCGGATCAAACACAAGTTCGATTACTCTTGCGCAGTTCCTATATTACAAGTAGCAAATATATTCATGACTTCTGAATTCTTCTAAGATAAGTATCGCTTATAACGAACAAGGATAGAGCGCACGCGATCGAGAAACCCGCGCTCTCCCGTTTTATTCCGACTTACGTGTACCTATCGCGATCTCCTGGGAAGTCGCGATGGCACCATCGGTCCCGGGTCAACACGGCGGCATGCTCGACAACGGGAGAATAAAATGTCCGGGTCCCGACTTGGGAGAAAGTCGCTGGATGAAGACTAAGGGCGAGATCGCAGCGGATCACACGAGGAGCTCCTTGAGGAAGTCCTCGGCAAGCAAGTCCTACAAGTAGTCGTCGACGCGTTCGCTCTCATCTGGCGGGCTAGGCTCGCTTACACTCAGGATCGGCAGACCGAAGTGTTGGACCTCGATGCTTGACTCCGTAGCTGCCCGCTTCGCATACTCGCAGCTTTTCGTGTGTCGCTCGACATCCGCGCGTCGGTGATAATGATGGTGTCGTAGTGGACGAGTGACATCGGACTCGTACGATCGTCGATAACATCTGCGGGATTTTCATGGAATTAGTCGACATTGATCTAAAAAAATCTAATTTTAACTGAAATCAGTTCCCTTTAATAATCGGCACTTTTTTTTCTTTTAATTAAGATCTTATAATTTAAAGTGGGAATAAGTGGAATAGGATGGAATAATAAAGGAAATGTTAAACATATAATATTAAAACATAATATTGAAACATATAGTTTCAAAATTATGAAATTGTCACCAATAATGATATTATTGTAATAAAAACTGAGAATTTTTGTTATATATACTTTTGTATTGTAATTAGTTGTAATCATATTTTTGTAACAAAATAAAGTTGTTATTTAATATTATTCTTGAGACTTCCACGGGTCCTTTCTGATACTCAGTATCAAGTTGCTCCTCGCCTGATGAAGTGAATTGGTTCACGAAATATTGGTATTCCAAAAATGGATCTGGACACGGAAGAAACCCGCGAAACGCATAATCTTTATATTGTTATTTAATATTTTCATTAACGTTTTTCGATCTTCTATATACATATAGAAGTCGTCAAACAAATTTAAAAAATGCATGATTAAATGAATTTCAATCTGCAATTGATTAAAAATTATATGAAAAACATGATTGAAATTTTGTCTCTGAAATTTATATAATTCATACATTTGACATCTATCCTGCGATTTGCAAAATGTAAGTATTATTAAATCTATATTAAAAACTGATTATAAAAGAATCTTTAGAAATATACTTAATTTATACATATATACGTGCATGTACTGGTACTGTTGACCTTGCACAAGGTTCGACATATGATCAAGTCGTTATTTTTTAACAGACAGGGGAGATATTTGTGGGACAAGACGACGTCATCTACAACGCTGTATTTATGATCGACAGCTTCAGGGAAACACTTTAAGTTATAAATATCGAGTGTTTGTTGGGTATTCATAAAGTGATGCATTTTACAGGTCGTAGATACTTGTCAATTATCGCAGTAAGATCCCGCGATTATCAGACGCACTGTTAATATTTGACTGTAAATCTTTATCGAGAATAAAAGAGGGTCAAAATTCGATGGCTACTGATGGCCTTCGTGTTCTTAGATTAGAGTCGAATGAAACCAAGGATCATCTTTACCGCTCGTCCATGGAAGCAGGCTGTCGCACGGGGCATCTGACGTACTCGTGGCTTCCGCCGGTGCGCCATCCCCCAAAACGTCTAGTGACTAACGACGAAGATGCTACCGGAGAGTCCCTGAAACATGAATATGAACGCGATCATTCTTGATGATAGAGATTTCGATATTCGCACGTTCTGTATAACTTGCAAAGTGGTATTTACACATCATGTACGATATTTACATTTGTATATCAAAACTTGCGATATAATATATATTCTCGGCAAATATATATCGATGAGCAAAGTTACAAACTAATACTACTACAAAATCAAATTCGACATTAAAGTTGATCGACAAGTAAAGCCGATAAATATAATTCATGTCTCGTGCGTTTAATTTGGATCTGTAAAAATCTATTTTACTTTCTAACTTTGAATATTCACTATTTTATATGATGACCAAAAAGAAATTATTGACAAAATATAATCACTTACTGATTATCAAAAATAAAAATCTGTTATTATTTATATACACTGCTCGAAATTGAAATTGCAACATCAAAAAATAGACATCTGATTATCATTCATGTATTATCATTAATGGAAATTATATAAACAAATCATTACATCAACATCATAAACAAATGTTTGGAATGCAATGTTACACAATGAAGTTGGCTGCGTTCAGCAGAAAAAACTGATCACTCAATCAGTGAGCACTCAATGATTCTTTAATTACTTTAATATATTGATTTCTACATTTAGATCCAGTAAAGAACTAAAGACGACACTCAATCATATTAAAGAGATACTTACTGATCAGTTTTCTGATATTAAATTATAAATTGTTAAAATAAAATTCAATATTTTTCAATAAATTATACAATAAACCTTTTGAAATTTTAATCATTTGTTTACATTCTTCCCCCAACATAGATTTTCTATGTTGTAAATTTTATTCTTGATGTTGCAATTTCAATTTCCAGCAGTGTATTATCGATTTAATAGATTAAAAAAAACTTGATCAATAATGTAATCACTTGCTAATTATAAAAAATAAAAATCTGTTATTAAAGTGTATATATTATCAGTTTAGTAATGCTGTAATTTTCATTAATTCTAATCTATAAGTAAAATGTCTGTGTGCTTTAAATATTACACATAACATCACCCTACTGTAATCATTGTCGCTTGAAGCTTAAAGTACTAAAACAGTTAATATCAAATAGTGTATATTCATCTCTGTCTTTCTGATTATAGCTCTGTAAGCTGTGTAAATTAAAAAAAAATTTAAGTAGGTGTTTTGTCAAAGACTGATCAAGATATTACGTCAATTACGCCGCGGGAATTTACGCCAGGTAACGTTCTCGCTCAGAATAGTCGCTCGGCGACGATAGTAATCACTAGATAGAGAGTTCTGAATGTCAAGGGAGATAAAGTCGGCGAAGGAAAAATGACGCGTAACTACGAACAAAATCAAGCTAGGGGTTAGAAAAGGAAGTTTGCGTACCTACACGTCTATGCACGCGCCGCACTTTTATAATTCATAACTTCATATAGCAGCTGCGTGTAGCGACACATGTGCATGTAACGTTGACATTATGGAAATGATGTGATGTTAGAAAGGAAAGCAGGACGTTTGCCATGGAACGTATCCAAACAACGTGTGTGTGCGCGATTGTAGAATTTAAACGACCTAAATATATACTCGGGAACGTTCTTACGGCATGCGAGATCATTGCTAAATCACACAATCGCGTTCTAAGAAAAGACATCCCAACTTGGACGGTGCAACATGTTGCCGAAGGAAATGAAAAGTTGTCACGAGAACAATCACAGTTACCGTGCCATGTGATATGTACGATTGCGATATGTACGTAGTATATGAAATCAAGCCTCAATATATTTTGATAAGAACGAAAAATATATCTCCAAAATATATTTCTGTAATGTTACATTAATTTTAAGCTTGTAAAATACATCCTTTCTAACAAAAAAATAATAGAAAATTATATTTTTATAAATTCTTGAAAATCAATCTCTGATAAAAATTATTTTATAATATAGAAGGGATAGAAAATTATTTTATGATATAGAAAGAATAGAAATGAAACATGCAGATAACTAGGCTAACAAATAAGAAATGGTGGAATTTGTTAGTGGTCTTATACCTAGCATATATAACTACTACGGCTGATATCGGATTCTGAAATTATGATCGATTTATGATGGAGGTGAGACGTTGCAAGTATATTAATTTGTAGCAACTATATTAACTCTTGCTATTGCTTAATGTAATTTTCAGATCCATATCGACACTTTATTATCGTTTTATTTCATTGTTTATTGCATTGCATTTTGTATGAAGTTACGATATAAAATCCAATTTCTATTTTGTGTCTTCAGAGAAGTATGGATTTATTATCAATTTATAGATGTATTTCTTATGTACTTCAAAGCTTTTCCGAACGTCCAGACGAAGTGAGCGGTAGAAGATAGAGGAATTGATCAATTTCACAATTTCTATTTCTGGTTTACGTATATTACATACGAACAGTAATTATTATTTAAGTTATTAATCAGATTTTTGCATAGCCTTAATATATTTAAGCAATCAATGTTATATTAAAAATATTTTTTGTATCTGATTTTTATCTTTAATTTATTTAAAAATTTCGTAAATTTAGATGAATTTTTGAAAGATTGGCGTATTTAATTTCAATTTTTTAATATAAACTAACGGTTATTTATCAATCTCATTTTAAAATATAATTAATAAAATATTAAAATATTATATCACTGATAAAAATATAAATAATATAATGATATAGAATATAAATGATCTTTTTATGTAAGAAGTTTCAATGTATTCAAAAGTAGAAGATGTAGTTTGAGAAAATTCTTTTTATATTCGTATAAATGTATAAAATAAGAAATTTAAAAGAGGATAGAAGAAGAAGAAAAAATATATCTAAGTATAGATATATCATAAAATTATTATATTTGATCAATTTGAAAATTTTCGCCATTCAATAATTTGACACGGAAATGAGTCATTACAGCACATATTATATTAATCGCGCTTTAATTCCGATACGTTTGATTCCTACGATACATTTATTCTATTTATAATAAACTGTAAATAAAAATAAATTTAAAATTACATTATTCACAATTCATTTAATATAATGATCGTCATAATCAATGTTGAAATAAGAATCCACAATCCAATTTATCGTAACTATGTTGAAAAATTCCAGTGTTGGAAATAATGTAAATATAGATTCAAAAAACTCGTTAAATCTTCTATTACTAAAAGGAATAAGTATACTAAAATTACGTCGAAATAGTTTTTCAATTTGAAGCAAAAATGTTTTTCGTGATGATCTCATCATTTATTACGTTTATCAACATGTAAAATTAATAATTTCTAAATAAAGAACCAAAAGACTATGAGATATGATTTTTCAATAATCATCTTCTCTATTGGCACAATGTAGTTAAAATTGTAAAATTAATCTCTCTCTCTTTCTCTCTCTTTCTGTTTAATTATTTTTTGAAATGAGTGTTTTATACGATAAAAGCGAATATGTATAGTTCATATAATTCTTTGGTTATTAATCTTCTTTACACAGAACTTCCTTTAAATGCATTTGATAGCAAGATGTAGAGCTTTAATCAGATACGTTAACATATATATTCTGATAATTAAAAAAGAAGAGAGCGAGAGCGAGATCGAGAGAGAGAGAGAGAGAGAGAGAGAGAGAGAGAGAGAGAGAGAGAGAGAAACTTATTCAATATATAAACCATTCTATTTTATTCTTGGGTAACTTTAACTGCCACCCTTGGCAGTCAAAGAATTAAACATCGCATGTCGTGCATTCTTGCAACTAAGACCGATGCAAAGATCGTTGACGATATCATCGCTGATGCTATAATCGCTTAATGATGGCGACGTAGCAGAGCGTTACGAAAAGCGAGAAGGTCGAATGACTACTAACAGAAAGGGTCACAAAGTAGCGAAGTCATTTACATGCGAGGTACGGGTCAAGTGGGCATCGCCTATACTGAAATTGTGATCGATAGCTGGCTGGCCAACCACGGAGCCATACATCAGCTTGCATCGCGGATCGAAGTTCGTCGCATTCCCGCAACGAACGATGTATCACCCCGTTTAAATTCCCCGGATCGTCATTATCGCTCGCTCAAGGAGCGAGAGTACACCTGACGCGAGCTACGGCCAGGTCGATGCATTTATTCTGTGCAAATCGCGCCCCCGGCGATCTGCATTTCTAACTATATAGATCGCTTCGAGTGGTATCGGCAGCAAACCTGGTCATAGGATAAATTAAAGTGGAGATGTTGATATCGATATCAACTATTTCAGGACTATTAAGCCTGAATTTTGAAATCTTTAATTTATAAGGATTAATTAGATTCAAATATTAATTTAGAAATTGTGAAAATGGATTTTATACCTGAAAAAAAGAAGAGAAAAAAATAAATGTTATATATATATATAGAGATTTCCTGATGATATAGAATTTCAATATAATATATTCTTCCGCATATTTTATCGATATAATTATATTACCAAAAAAAATTCTACATTATCTCTTTCCCTATAATCTTTACATTATCACGCATTGTATTTATGTTTCGAAAAGTTAACATGACTGATTCTTTGAGGATTAAAACTTTGTTTCGTTTTTCATTAAAGATATTTGTGTCGAAGCATTATCAAAAATATAAAAATTTCAGATTATTCTAGTATCACGTCTGAGCTTCTGTGTAAAATTTGAATATAATTCTTTTATTGTAGTTTAAAAGTCATTTAATTTTTTTTATCTGCCTTTCAATTCAAATTATTTATGTACACTAATAAAACTCTAATAAATATTCATGTAAAATTTCATTCGGATCCACTTATTCATTTAAAAGTTATTTTATTAAAACTGTAGCAAAATATGATAATTGCGTTGTAAAAGCTATTCAGAGTTAAATACTTTGTTTTGTTTTTTTGAACCTGGTTTCTGGCTTATTTATAACAAAATTTTTTAACTGGTATGATTTTTTGATTGAATTTTTTACTAATATTTAGCTAATATCAGCCGAAACATCCTTAAATATATTCCTCCATTTGAAAATGTTCTTTTCTGATATTTTTTATTCTCCAATTATATTTTATTTATCAGATACCTCAAATGTGTGAATGATGATTTTATTCACATTTTTTAAATGGCTCTTCACAAGATCTTTAAAAAGTCTAGAATTATGAGATGGAAATTTTGTGAATTGAGCAGATATCAATTTCAATGACAGGAGAGAAAATATAACAATTTATCTCAATGCTAATTCAGATGTACAATAATATCAATTTGCAAAAACGTAATATTTCACTTGAAATAGTTAAAATTTATACATTCGATTGATACCATTATTAATAATTGTATCTTTATAGGTTTAAACTGGTTAACTGTAAATATTTTATAAATCGTGTCGATCTCAAACAACAGGAAATTTTGAAATTATATATACACATGAATACAACGTTTAATTTGATATAAATGTCAGTGAACACGAGCATTAAACTATATTTATATTAAATGAACACGAGTTGTATTCTTAACAAAGAAATGATGGTGTTCCATGAAATGGAAATTATCAACATCACCGGCGCGAAATATCACGATCGCAAAAATATGTGGAAATATGTGTAAATTCGTAATTTAATAATTCATAATTGTTGCAAGAGCATATACAACATAAAATTGGTATAGAAAGCAATTGCGATGCGTGCAGTCGAGTGTGTAGTTTTATAAAATTCGCAAATTTGTATACATTAAATAAAACACTACTGTTCAAAAATATTTATCCACTCTGTTATTCTTAATTAAATGAAGAAGAATGAATTTCCATTTTTTTCTACTTTCTAGATATTAGACTTAATAATGTTTAATAGCTAACAATTTTTAATTCTACATACAATATAAGAATACGATAGAATTATAACGGAATTCAAGTATATAAAAAAGATATATATATATATATAACAAAAAAAGATATACATACAAAAATTGAGGTGATCAAATACTTTTAGAGTGTACATCCATCAGTTATGAGGACTTTACGAGATGTTTCGCACAACTTGCAATCTTAATTTGCAATAATTGATTGAATGACAGATTATGAAAGTTCGCAGGTGATTTTCCCTTCTGTCACTGAAACTGAGATTCGCTCAATTTACAAAATTTACTCATAATTTCCAGACTTCTAGAGATCTTGTGGAAAGCTGTGAAAATAAAACGCGCGAATTTACATCACGAATGAAAGTTATTATTATTCAGCATTTATATGAATAATATTTTTCCACGAAATTGCCGCAAAATTGCTGTCATAATTTTTGTTTACACGAGTGTAAGTGAACATCTACAAAAAAAAAATATTATAGGATGACCATGCTTTTTTGATGCAGCAATTGAAATGTAATATGCTCACGGAAGCTCGTCGAGGAATATTTGTACATGCCTCCCATGATAGAAGAGCGCCGTTTCGGTCTCTATTGTATTATTCAAGTGCTCGTAAAATCGTTTTGAGATTTGTGAGCAAAAACATTTGATAATAAATGATAAGATAATGAGGAGAGTGGACAGAGGACCCTTCGTCTAAAATCACAATGCAGTTCTACGGTCAATATGAATTTATTTCCCGAACGGACGTATAAGTCTTTAACAATCGTTTATCATTCTTCTATGATTTCATCTAATCATATAATCATATATCACATAACAGATTACTATTGACGAAACAGGATAAAGAAGCGTGTCCGTCCAAGTTGTTGATTTATAAGGATATCGTCTTCATGCTGCAAATGGCAAATGCAAATTTCTTAGAGAGTTTACTTTGCTTTCAAGATAATGTTAAATCATATTTAACTGCGTGTAATACGCGTAAGGGCATAACATACGTAAAGGCATATATAATTCTATCGCTGTAAGTGAGTTAGTTCAGTCTGGTTTGAACATATGAATATTGCATTGGAATTAGAACGTCAAATATTGTTTCGAATATTCGCTTAATTGCTATGAGCGCGGAATCTCTTCTGATAATAGTAGAAATTGAATAATATCGAACGCTGAAGTAACTGACAAACATAATACATTGAAATTTGAGAAAATTAATTTTAGTTCTCTCTCCATAACAGTCCACACGAATATTTTATGCCAAGGCGCAACGCTTTTAGCGTGGCTAAAATATCGGGTCAAAGGAACAAGAATTGAAAATCGGTGTATGAGAGTGATCCTTAAATTTAATCTACCTTGAAGAAGGCTGCTGATGACTAGGATCCAATAGCGATGTTTCCGTATTGTCCTTCGTTGCACTCTCAAGACTACTCTGCCTCCTTGAGTCCTGATCCTCGGACTTGTCGTCCTGATTTGGCTTCAAAAAGGACTCCCGGTCGCCTTCGGTACTGTCGTCCTTGGAGTTCCTTCGAGGATCCTGGCGATTTGTTGACGCAAGAGGTAAATTATCTGCACTGCGAACCTTACGACACAATTTGGACGTGGACCCGTGGCGTCGCAGAAATTCCTGAAATCACAAGTCGTCGGACGTGCTCAGAGTGATTGGGATGATGCTTTTAACAATTTCCTTTTTTTTTTAACAGAATTGAACTTCTCATAGATTCTTTTTCACGTTGTGCGCCATTTAGTGTAATACGAGTGTAATGTGGTAGCATAAGATAGTGACGTATAAGTAAAAAAGGGAGAAGAGTAACGTTTATAAAATTGAAAGGTGTAACGTTTCTTTGAGAGAAATATGTTTACCAGTAAATGTAATACAACTAAAAGTAATATAATATCAATCTCATACACACAGCATCATTTTAGCAATATTGTAATAACGTTGCTGCAAGGATAATTTCATACTTAACAATATAAGTGTAATAAGTATAATGTATGTATTATATAACAGTCACATTGTTGAGTGTGAAATTATAATTGATGTTACTTTTAGTTGATATTTACAGAATTATTTTTATTGTAAATGTGTGCTGTGCTTGTCTTCCTTCATGCACAAGATTAACTTCGATCTTCGAAATACGGATTAAAAAACTGCGAATAGCGACGCAGTACCGGATATGTATTTTTTTTGCGAGATGATCGATTTTGTGTCACGAACGCAACGAAGCGAATTCGGGCTGATCAACCCGTGAACTCTCGTGGGCGTTTCGCAGAAATGAAATAACACCGATATATATAATGCAAGAAGAGCACCGAGGTATTAATTTATACATTTGTCTTGTAAATTCGTAATTTGTCAGAAATTGGCAACGATTGATTATCCGGACAATTTAGTCTGTCAATTCCGCGTGCTGTTGCAAAGAATACGCTGAATGCAGCAAATCGCGTGTGCAATATCGACCTTGAAGAACATCAAGCAAAGAATCTTATATTATTAACGATATTACTGTGCTAGTACTGTGCCAATTGCGAGCCAATTGTCGTTAGTAGTATTGTGCCAATTGTGACGGCAAAGTGTCCCAATATAATGTGTATGAATATACAAATAAATTTATTATGTATTTATATATAAATATATATAATATATAAAGTGTATACGACAAATAATAGATAGACATCCAGTGCCGACTTAGAATGAGAGAATCGCGATTTGGAAATGTAATACACACATCGTTCATGCGGCGAAAATGAATTTGTCCATTTCCTTACAAGTAATCCACGAACATATCGATCATCTGATGCTACACTTCGCCACAGACTACCTTGAACTTTGACGTTTGAGGTATCTCTTTCGCACGAACTCTTTCGTGTTCATTATTTATTGAAATAACTGTCGCACTGAGGGATATGGTTATTCCCTTCGACTTGGTTGCGTTAAGTTAACAATATATGCCGAAACGCGCAATCTGAAACTATAACAATCGTGTAACAATCGTGCAAAGGGAAGGCAATGTTCACGGGTGATTGTTCCGGTACGCGGAAAATGGTTTCAATTTTTGGAAGGCAATCTGTTGCAGTGATCATGATTAATAGTCCGCGAGCTGTTGTTGTGATAAAATAATCAATCGCGACAATCGCGCGATATTTGTTTTTGTAAAAAAAAAAACATGAAATGAAATTAATAAATTTTTGCTTCATCTTTGTCTCGTCAAGTTTAATGATTACTTGTTCTTTCTACTGTTGTTCTCTCATGTATTATATAATTGAAATAGACTTTCGAAACGAAAAACGCAGCCACTTATTTATTATGCAAAAAGCTGGTATAACGTGATCTTCATTTCTATCTACAAAGACAAGAAACGCGACGATGTATTATTCGACAATTCTACTCTAATGATGTTATTAAAATTCAACGTTATCTTACTATAAAAATTTAACTAGTTCACGTTATCTCATAATTCTTAGAAATTCATTTATTTCTTTTGCCATTTAGATTAAATTGAAATATTAGATATCTGACTGAAAATAAATTAAAAATTATAAGTTTATATATTTCGTTATTATAATATATTGTTTTAGTATATTTTATTCTTAAGGATGCATCAGCATAACGTCTCTGCAAAAAATAACTGGAATTGGAAATTTATACTTTCTATATACTATATAAAAATAAATATTATATGCATATTAAATAATTCAAAATAAAATTAAAATTTATATTTAACAATTTTATAATTTAAATTACAATTTTCTCTTTTATTTTCATTATTTTTTAAAAACGTATCTACTTCTAATTAAAATAATTTTTTATCCCAGTTTTAATCGCTGCCAAATTTTTTTTGTATTACTTTCAAATATATACATATAATTTATAATTTTTTCATAATTTTTTTCATTTTGTTGTAAAAAATACATATATATCTTAACAATAATTCCAATATGCATCTGATATATGCATATGATATGCATCTATGATATGTACCATATATATCGTATCGTCAGAGTCATGTTAGAAATATGAACCTTGAGTTCCAGGATATGCTGCACATATTTAAATTTCGATAATTTATTTCTCAATCATTCTATTCTCGATCACCCAAGTGTCAATCAAGATATAAATTCAAGGAAAGTTACAGATTATTACAGAGAATCGTTGTAACAATTTGTAGCATGTAGTTAAAGTTAAATGTTATCCTCGGAACTCGCCCACCGGTTCCACTGATTTCCGATTTCAATCTTCCCGATTGCTATAATCGGAAACTGGCCTCATGGATCGGCACGATTACGCGGCAGCTACGCGACTTGCGTCCGCTCCACCTCTGGAGAAGGTCGCGGCGAAATCGCGCCAGTCGATCGATCGGGTCGGTTCGAGGACGCGGCTGTCCACCTCACGTAATCCATCGATCTCTCTATGTGGATTTTTCCCGACACGATTACTTACCTGCGATAGGAAGCCGGCCACGTCGATGGCACTGTTGACGCGCGGCCTCGAGGTTCTCGGCCAGCCTAAAGCTCCGCCGCTGTCTAAGGAGTCCACGTGATGGCTCGACCAGTGCAGATGCTGGAAATTTCAGTCGTTTCTGATCACGTTATCAGAACGGGAGAGAAAGCGCGATCGACGGCGATGATAATTGCAGTCGAGCGCGATCTCTCGAGAAGTATGACGTTTTAATGCACGTGGGATCTACGTGATAAGAAAAGTTGAAAGGCCGACGGGGGCGAGCGAATGAGGGTGCCGTGAACAAAATTGCAGAGACGAGAGTGAACTACAGGATGCATCAGAAGTCCCGCGATTCCTCTTGCTCGTAAATCTCTTTGTAAATTATTAATCAGAGTTAACAGATTAAAGAGAAAAAACATTTTTACAATTTTTCTTCACACAAACTAAATAACTTTAAATAAATCTTTAAATGATATTTCTTCAATCAGTTCTAAATGGAAAGGCATATTAAATTTTATTTAAAATAAAATTGATCTCACAATAAAATATTTATAATTTAAAAATCATTTATAATTTTGGTTTTCTTTTTAATATTTAATTCCAGAAGAAATATATTAATTTACATCAAGAGAGATTGAAATAAATTTCTGTTGAGCTAAAAAGTTATTTATTTTTAATCTCATCGAGATAAATTACAATTTAAAGTTTGCTAATTCATTTCTATTTTGACATTAATTTCTAATGTCTTTTGTAAAGTAAAAAGTAATGAAATTTTGAAACATGGTAAGCGCGGTACTTCTGGGACAACCAGCACAACGACGTGATGATGATTATAATATGAAAATGTCGCTTTTTATTCAGGGAAAAGAAACGCGATTTACCGCGATATGACAGAACAAATATCCTCATAATGTAGCACCTTCATCGCATTGCCCCTTTCTTATTTACGTTCTATTTCTCTTGAACAACTGGGATAAGAGCACGTTTCTAAATTTTGCACTCTACGTTGCTACGCGTACATCATTTATCTATATCGACTGACTTAGGGTGAGAAAGAATTTAAACCTCGCAATTAGGGATAGGTGCTAGCGTATATTAACGGCGTTAAAAACGCTTCTCAAATTCTTACTGGTAAATATGGGCATCGATCTCACATCTCGCGGTCATTTCCACAAAAATTCAGGGACTGATGTTCGGGCTACGAAAATACTTACACGTCAAAGTTCATCGTATATTCGAACGCTAATCAAATTTGGAGGCGATCGAAAATCAACTCGGACGAAATGGTGATTTCCATAAAATCGATAACAAACTATTAATCTTGCTTTGCAGATATACTTGTACATTTTTTTAAATCAAGTAGGAATTGATTACGGATTTCGAATAAATGGCATGACGCGATAATTCTGCGATTTTCGCTGCAATTAATAGTTGTCGTAAAATTCTTAAAAAATATATAACAAACAATTATTTATTATAAAATTATTAAATTTGAGAATTATTAATTTTAATCAGCATCTGTTATTTCGAGAATCTGTTCCATTTATCTAATTTCTATATTAAAACTTTCTTCAATTAAAGCATATATTAAAAAACATCCAACAATAAACTGAATAATGTTTTATTCAAATATCATTAGATTATAATATATTTTCCGATTAAAAATAAAATATGTTGAATTTAAAAAACATAAACTTTAGAAGGAAAAAAAACATTTGCTAAATTTTTTACTGAAAAAAAACTCGTGATCTCTTCATTCGTAAATCAATGTCAATTATATTAACAATGCTGATTATTTCCACGTTCCTTGTTCTCCATGAAAAATATTTTTGAAGCACGCTTTCGTCCGAATTTTCGTATCGCCAACATAAATAGCATTAATAGCATAAATCGTGCTGTCGTATCGCAAAGGTAACAAAAAATTCTTTACGCGAAAAAATTCTTGGGAGCCAGTACTTCTTTGCAACGTAACATCATCCATTCTCTTACTGACACGAATTTTTGTACGATACGACGAGCTACTCTGGCTCTACTTGAAAGCATTTCAGATTGTAAGCGTTTTTATGAGTCGATAATCATGATGAAAAGCATTATGCACTGAACATCGTCTTAAAATTCCTGTTAACTCGTCATTGATATTATTGATATTATTGTATTTCATAAAATAATATTATAAATATTTTCGATTCTATTGATCGTAAGTTATTTCGTTATTTCGTTATTTTAACAAATCACATTTCTATATTAATATATTTGGCAAAATATTAATTCTTATTATTTATTTTCTCGCTTTTGACGTCATTATCTGAGATAGTAATGGATTGTAATCGTGAGTGAACAGGAGCTTTAATTCGGAATGGCGGTTACTTGTTTTAACCTGCCATTAGTGCGAGGAGGTGCAATGTTCAAAGCTGATTTAACGACGCCAATTCATCCTCTGGGGTATAAATTGATTCTTGTTTCAGATTTCAATAAGAGTGCCATATATATCTTTGCCTTGGAAATAAGCGTAATCGTAAAATGAGTGACAAAACGATGAAAACAAAATGAACCCTGCACTTGACAGCAAGTGAACACAACATATTATAACGATAACACAAGTGGCTCAAGTTAATATCGTGAAACAAGGGGCGAAACACGACGATCAAACGACACAAAATAGCAGCGCCCTACCTCGTTGCACCAATAGCAGTGACTTTTCACGCGTAATCACTAATATGCGATTCAAGCGACTGGCATTATAAACTCCTGTGCATAAAAGTCTTCGGTATTGTGCTTTAAGAGTGCCATATATATTTAAAGAGGTAATTGAGGTGGGGTTGAATTTTTAAGCGGCTCGAAGCAATTGAGAGGCGGTGATCTGCTTTCAAATCAAGCTGCTGGGAGTGTCGTTGAACGAAAAGAGAATTTATTGGAAATAAATCGGACGGAAATCCGGAACAAAGACGGTGTCCTCTTCGACGAGTAACTTCGGGGCACTCTTGTTTTCTGATGATTTTAATTTCTAACGCTTCAGATGCGGTATCTGTTACTTTTGCACATATAATGATACATTATCATCATTTTCGCGTCGCGATAACATGAGAATGTAATTTGCATCTGTATGCATTCAAGCGACATGATCAAAGATATTTTATTTTTTAAAGCGCTCACCTAAATTATTTACAGACTTCTGGACAAACTTATCGGAAGATTCCTGCGCTTTAGCGTAGTTTAAATGAAAAACTCGTAAACTGTGCAGTATTAATTCACAACTACCGTAACGACATCAACTTCACCGCAGATATTTCATAAAGTGTTTCGAAAGGATGCGTACTTCTCTTTTAGTACTGACTTCTTCAACTCATTTATAATTTACCTTTCCAGTTATCATGAGAAAAAAATAAAATTGACTTGTAAATTGAGTCGTTGACGAAATTAAGTAAAAGAAATAAAATACATAAAAGATCGTTCCAATCTGTCAATATGAATGACAGTTACATTCATTTCTCTTTAATCTTTAGTAATTGAGAGTTAAACTTTTTTATGCTTATTATTATATAAGAAGTGCATAAGATGTTGAGGCAATCATCGTGTATTTATGGTTTTGAAAACTAAGCTCAGAATTAAGCCGCTTTTAATGTGCCCCAGAAAATATTCAGCGTTAGCGCGTTGAAGCGTATTTCATCGATTGCTTGAGCCATGATTATTTTTTGCCTCTCATTTTGCGAATCTGTGAATTGCACGGAGAGACGAGCGAAATAAAACGCATTAAAAATTAAAGCAGCTGGAAACATCGAGTTAATGGAACATGAATCTAAATTCATGTTGTACGCGAAAAAAAGTTTCCATTTTAATGTTAGAATATTATCTATATGATCGTAAAAATTTTCTATCCTGCGCCGCCATTCTATACTAACCCGGAAATAGACATGGACCGTTACTTTTTTATGACGCAAATATGATCGTGTAACATTTTATAGCTTTTGTTCGTAAATAGTTAGGCTTGTATAATGAGTGATAGTTTACGTAGTTATCATCAGAAATATAATTTTTTCAGTCAAATTTTTTCAGTCAGTTAAAAAAATTTTACATTATAGAATCAAAATCGATTGATTATATTTTCATAAATTAGAATGAAAGAAAAAAAACGGGAAGCTTTCATGATTTACGGAATTAAGATGTAAATTAAATTTTGCGCAATTATTTCTATCAAACGAAATGATTTCTCTTTCTCACATCATGAACTGAATCTCTTTTTTCAACTAACCGTTTTTCATCTAACTTTGAAAATTATACAGAATGATTATATATAAATTTAATTAAATTTTAAACAATGGATAAAGTCGTATAGAATAAAATAAATTTTTTAATAAAAAATATCTACGAAAGCGCGTGCAATGAAAGAAATTATTGTACAGTATACGAAATTACAGTGATCCCTCAAGAGAATGAAAAACATTAAAATCTTTCTCTTTGTTACAATTATAATGACATGATGCTTCCGTGCATCATGACCTGAAAGCTTTCATTTCCCTCTACACATTTCCAAGTACAGTGTTGTAGACACGCTATTGTACGATACTAGGCGTCATACGTACATACGTGCTTTAATTAAATGTATTCTGTAGAGACATCTTCAGCAAATATATAGACATATCTAATTATTCAAAGCTAATAGCCAAGTATTAATTGACAGCTAGCATTTGCGTAATATCTCAAGCTTAAAATTGATAATATCACATCACATTAAAGATTAATCTCAAAATTTTTTAATATTTCCTTTTGAAATATAGATATCTGAAACGCAATAGGCGATCAGTGTAGACCAACTCACTAATTGCAGAGTTTACTTCTCTAATAAATAGTCGGATTCGCATCGGTGATATTTGTTTTGCTCTAAACCGCGGAAATACATGCATGTAATGCTTAATATTATTTTAATAATGGAAGCATACACCAAATTATCCGAGCAATCCACTCTGTTATATTTACAGTATCAAAATACCTTTCAAAAGTGTTTTGAAAATTGCAGTGTCATGTGTATCAAAATATATTAGCGATATTTCAATAACTGACATCTTTTTTTTACGATCAATCATAATAGATATATACTTAATACTTGGCGCATAAATATGAAAAATTTATTATTTAATATTATAACATTTATGACACTTAGTATACATTGAAACTAAGCTCAAAAGATCAAAATGGAATTAAAAAAACATGTTACATAACAAATCCCCGTTTCCACGGATTTATTATATAAAAGAAAAACCAGCCGTTGTTATTTATTAACAATGCCCGTTAACAAGTTCATGTAGTACACTGTTTGTGTTTGTGTCAGCTTACTAGCATACAATTTTTTACGGCAGTTACATAAAAAATAAACTGTCGGGTACTCTCCAATTTTTGTAGGTTTCTCTCCGTGCAATTCTGCGGGCTTCGCTTGCCAGTCACTCTTTATGACCGAACACTTTGTTCAGCACTATTTGCAAAATAATAAATAGTCGACGCGAAAGGAGATACATACACGAGAGGATTAAACCGTTCTAGAAAGCTTCTCTTGATTATGGATTCAAGTTAAATAGGTCATGTTAAAAATCGAGCATGAATTCTTGTAACATTTATTCAATCAGCCGCAGGCTGGAGTTTACGTTATGCAATTTAATTAGCTCGCGCCGATGAAGGGTGGAGATTCAATCAGATTTACTGCGTCTCTATATTCTGTCAGTCTCTCATCTCCGACAGAACTTCGTGATTCCGACCAGATTCAGGTCAACGTGCTATTAACCTTTGAAGTCTTGGTTGACTTCGAGACAAGATAAATTTAGCGACAGCAAGATGCACTCGCAATCCCGAGCTAGCAAATCCGCGATGGGCTTACGTACGAATTGTGAGCGAGTGTTTATCTTGTGTAAACTTTCCACGTGCGAGTTGACCTGGCTGTTGTACGGATGTGAGTGGTACACAGGACATCTTCCATTTTCTCTTAACTACAGAAAATGAGCCAAGAGAATTTCGTCCTTTCTATGTATACGATAAGATGATATCAATCACGAGAAAGTCACACAAATTAATTCATTTACGACTCAATGAATATGACTTACTTAATTAAGCTAATACTGGCAAAACAAATAAATATTACAGTATTTGTATTATTGTTATATTGATGAAGTCAGATAAATTAAGATTTATTGAGAGATTTGTAAAAAAGAACACTTCCTGTAAAATGTTTATTATACCATTAATTGAAGATTAAAGATTATATAAAAAAAACTTTTTATAAATGTAATTTTTAGAGATTATGTGAAAAAATTACGCGTAAAAAAAATTGCAAAAAGTAATTTTATTAAAAATTTTAAATAATTTTAAAAACATTGATTTTTTGGTTTTGTCACGATATTTTATAAACGGAAATATACATCATAAGCTTTTTTTTTAAATACGCATCTTAATAATATTTATAAATTTAAAAGTTCTAAAAAATTTTTTTTTCTAAGTTTAAAATTAATAAAATTATTATGATTTTCTAAAAAAATGGTTCTTTAATTGTGTTATATATTTTCAAAGAAAATATTCTTTTTATTTATGTTAAAAGTTCAATAAATAAAGTTACCATTTACCAAAAGAATGTAGTTGAAATTTAAAAAATTTGATTTTCATTAAATTGTGGCAAAATAAAATAATAACAGACAAAAATAACAAGTTTTTAAAAATTATTTATAATTTTGATCTTTTATGCGACCTTTCGTCACAAAAATCTTTAAAAATTTATAAATCTCTAAAACTTAAATAAAAACTTTTTTTTTATATTTTTAGTTTTCAATCGACAGTAAACATTTTATTGAAAATGTTTTTTTCTGTGAGTAAAGATATATAATTTCCTAAAACGATTAAATTAATTCGCGGTCAATAACTGAATACTAAACATATAAATATTACTTTTTAAGAATATATTAAAATATTGTTTATCAAATATTTATTGAATATCATTAAATATCATTTTTTTTGTTCATTTACATGAACGATAAATATTTAAAACTTTTTTAGATCAGGTCTTTTATGTTAACAAATGCCAGTATTATGTATTCAAATTGTCTATACAAAGGATATTCTATACGTATATACAAGAATAATACAAGTATAATATACTAACATGCAATAAACGTTAGACTGAGTGTATCAATAACTTCCTTTTAACTACAATTAACCCTTTTTATTTCTTCATAAAAGAACTCCCGGGACAAGACTTGCCAACTCTAAAGCATCCCTCTTTCTCTCTCTCTCTC
>NW_012130080.1:2551067-2553094 GCF_000143395.1 Atta cephalotes | reverse complement strand
ACACACACACACACACACACACACACACACACTACACACACACACACACACACACACACACACACACACACACACACACAAACACGCGCGCGCATAAAATATTTTTATAAAATCTATCTTCAATAATTTAATGTCAATCATGGTATCACATAATTAAAATAAAATAAAATAATATTTGTGAGATTCTAAGAATAAATCCAATATAAATAAAAAAATGTATATGTTCCTCTGCGTTATTCTTAGTGCATAAATTATATATTCATAAATGTTAAAATACAATTCATATACAATTAGAATGTACTTATATCTAACAAAGTTGAAGTTAAATGTAAATCTGTAGATGTTCCGACTCTGGATTTGAGTCCTCTTCAATGCGATAATTAGTGATAAATTGAAATGAATGTGGAAGAGAGAACCGAATGTAACTTCCCATCCTTCTCTTTTTGATTGAAACTACGTGTTTACATTTTGCTTTAACTTCCTTGATGTAAGTATGTACATCCTAATTCTATGTACATCCTAATTCAATTGTATTTTATTATTTACGAATATACATATAATTTATGAGTACATACTAGCTACCGCGGTGATTCACATTAATATTATATTTGTAACATCATAACTTGCACAGAAATAAGAAAGTAAACATTCGTATTCGTTATCTGTACATTATGATATAAAGTTTGATTATTTTTAGAAATTTAGAAAGACAAAAATGTATAAAATGTGAAATAATTTCCTAATAATTACACAATTAAAAGATGTGAGTTCAATGATTAAAAAACGTACTCTTTCTACACGCGCGAATTGCTAGTTAAACTTATGAAAATTTTTTGTCAGTAATGGAAATGATGTCTAATAGTTAATCATTTCACAATAGAGAATTTTATAATAAAATAATTATACGACCTAAAAGATATTAACTATAATAAAAATCTAGATAAATATTGAGTTGTCCGGAAAGTTCGTGTCGCAAAAGATTTAAATTTAATAAATGAAATTAAAAATTTAAATCTTCTGCATTTCAATTTTCCTTCAAAATAGGCACGAACTTTCCGGACAATATAATGTAAAATAATTGTAGTAGAACGATATTTGTATTTTGTAAAAAAAAAAGGAGTCGCTTATATTATGTAAAAGAAATAATTACAATTTAAAAAATTTGAACTTGAATTGCAGAAATCATTGACGCATTACTGGCATAAAATTATTAACACATTATCCCATATACTAAAAAATGATTTACTTCTTTATGATTAAGAAGTTTATTTTTATATAATTTTCATTTAAAATCAATTTATAGTAAATTATAAGTAAAGAAAAAAATTTTATTTTAAATTTTCTGTAGTTTCATTGATAATAACAATAAATATCAAGAATAAGATAAAAATAAAAATTAGCTATTTAAATAATTACAATTATATGTACTCTAAGAGACAAGTAAGAGTCTCATAAATCCTTAAGATGGAGAATTTATTAATGATTAAATAGATCATAACTTTTCCCGTCCGACGCCAAAACGAAAATTATGAAATACAAGTGGGGATTCAAAAGTGAGACAAGAAGATATACAGACAGAGAGATGGGGTAAGTCACACAGACACAAAAGAAATAAATGTGTGTGAGGGTGAAAGAGAGACAGTAGTAGAAAGACAGGGTGAGAGCCTCGGTATAGCCGAGGTTTCTCTCCAGCATGTATAGGTAGGGCCACAAGAAGATAAAATTGAGATTTTAAGACATGTACCGATGGTCACGCGATGTCCGCCCTGTGGAGTAGAGCGAATTGGCAGCCGCAGTCCCGGGGCTCTCGGGCTCTTCTGGGGTACTGAAAGCACTGCTCCAGGACGCAGCAGCCCCCGCCCCCGCACTGCATCACCATATCCGACAATGTGGTCATTACCTTCCGTCGTTTTCGTTCGTCGGTTTCGTTTTCGTGCGTTATCGCATTATTCGTTTTTATCATTGTCGTCATTTGTCGTTTTTTTTCGGATTTTTTTTTTTTNTTTTTTTTCCGTAGTCGTGTAAGA
>NW_012130080.1:2530903-2551047 GCF_000143395.1 Atta cephalotes | reverse complement strand
TCGTGTAAGATCCGCCAAACGTGACGTGTGAGGGGGTGGTCGGGGGGGGGGGAGAGGGCACACACACGTAGCGCAGAACAGTGTGGGAGAGTACCGGTAATCGCACGTGACGCCAGCCAATATTCGCGAATTTTCGTGCAGTCAATCCGAAGAAACGACGTGAAGACAGAAGAGAGGAACAGAAGAGATCAATAGAATTAAAAATTGCGTTAATTGAGATTATCAATTATTAGTCTTACTGACTACAGCTACATAATATATGCGACTAACATGGATTGTATGGAGGAATGTGGATGTCTACACTAAAGAGATACGCTAATAAGCTTCATTATTCTGACTTTTTGCTACTGGGTTCTCTAACACTATGCTCTTTA
Source organism: Atta cephalotes (assembly GCF_000143395.1). Taxonomy (NCBI): domain Eukaryota; kingdom Metazoa; phylum Arthropoda; class Insecta; order Hymenoptera; family Formicidae; genus Atta; species Atta cephalotes. Next base: position 2,550,673 of record NW_012130080.1, on the reverse strand, counting down.
ACTAGCTTGAGTTTAATATCTAAGAAGAAGAAAGATTTATCGATCGTCAATTTTATCACTGCGCCTTATCTCTCAGTACATAATACATCTCGTTATACAATAAAAAAATCGTTTGTTTAATTCGGTATTATAAAAAATGTAAAGATTGCACAATAAAAATTTCATTAATAATTTTGTTCTATAAAATCAACTAATCGTGATTACAAATGTACTCAATAAATTAATTTATGCCTGAATCATTAAGGAGTTACAGCATTAAATTGAGGACGTAAATCTTTCTCTTTGTAGTTAACTTTCACATACGCAGCAGCATATTCAAATTTTCATCATCGGGCTAATTAAAACTATTCCGGAAGTATTTTTAAAGTTTCCAATAGACCTGTCGCGAACGGATAAATTTAATTGCATCGATTCCGACACTTTAATTAGTTATTACTACTAAAATAAGAGAACTATCTATAGTATTTTTACACGAAACACAAGTGCCCTTCAAACTTTTCATAATTCTTGAGAGAGATGTAACTCTCTTAACATATTGTACAATGTTACTGCGTATGTGATTATAATATAGATTATAGAATAATGGTTGTTACTAATTCATAAGTGATTGCAAAGATTTCTTGCGAAAACCACGTCGGCAAAATTTTCACTACTCTTCAAGATGAGAAGTGAACATCACCCGATGGATAAAGGTTTTCACGGAAATGCAGAATGTGAAAGGGCAATAATATAATATCAAGGATAATTAGATGTATCTGCTCTTTCTACACAAAAGCCAAAGTATCCTTGAATAGTTGATAGTTATAACATCGCGGTTACATCGTTATGTTACTAAACTTAATATCAGAGTTCCCTTTATAATATCCGCATCGTGACCGGAGAAACGAAATAGTCGAAGTATTATTAGACATGAATCTCCCGCGAGCAACGAGTCTCAATTATTATTCAATGCGAAGTCTCTTCTGATTCATTGATGACGTTTCAAATTTATGAAATGAATTTTGAAAATGAAGTATCTATTTATGCAGTTGTCTTTTTAGCACAATTAAAAATCACGACGATTTATTTTCAGAATTCACTCAGCACGATTAGATCGCGCCTATGATGTCCAATTAACTTTTGATTCACACAATATTAGGATATTGTGTTATTACTCTGATGTTTATAAATAACATTATGGTTACGTTTGCTTATTAATGGGCAATTGTGTTGCTGCGTTAACCGCGATGTATTACAACTACCAAATCTAGACGCGTAATAACAGCATTCAAATACTTGATAATACCAATTAATTGCATCGAAAACTTGATAGATGCTGCAGAATCCCAATATTCAAATTTTCGAAATTATATTGCATCGTACTGTAGTAACAATTGTCCACTGCTAAAATCAACGAAAGCTGTATATTTGATTTGCTACTTTACATGTTAGCGACATATTGAGGTATATAAATAGTTCATAATGGCTAATTAATGAATTTTCATATTAAACATGCGCGTTCTATAAAAGCAAAATATATCGATGTGATCGAAAAATTTTAATTGTCCCTTTATTACGTTATTAATAAGCATTTTTTAAACTGATAAATAGAATTTAAAAATTATTAAGAAAGAAGATCGACGGCGACGGTAGTAACAATTGAAATTGTAGCGTTGCAATAATAAATTTGGAATTTGTAAAGAAATTTCGTTAGAAATTGCGAAATAGCGTTAGAAATTGTAAAAATTGATTTGTAAAAAATACCAGTAGAAATTATGAGGGAAAACTTGAAATAACAGAATTCATCAACACGCATATTTTGGGTACGCAACAGCAGTAAAAAAAATCTCTTGATCTCTAAAACGCTTCAATGCATTAAAACCGCGCTATCGGAAATTGCTCTCGTACAAAAGCAACAATGAAAAAAAATATACAAAACGTATGTCGAATTTATCGAGATGATTGCATTCAATTTTAAACAACGTACAAAAAAGAAATTTCGACATTCGATGTTAAGCAAAAAAAAACGTTCGTTTTGATTATTTTCCTTTATTATGATTATTCAATGCCAGGAATTAAACCGCGTTACACGACGAGGTCAAATCGATGCGTCTGGAATTTTTCCAGCTTCTCTTTTTCATGCGACCGAAATAGTATTGTTACAGATTCTTATTTTTCTTTCCCTCGCAGACACACTGAATTATGTAAGCAGATTAATGGTCCGACGTAGTTTCGACTAATTACGCTCTCTTAATCCTCACGTTCATAATTCTATCGTGACGTCAAATCCAACAAACCCTTTTGTTGCATATAACACATCATTCGCCGCGAATTGTGTAATTACACAAACCGAGCAAAATCGAACTCCACGTCAAGCGAGCATCAAGTGGTTAGTATAATAGCTAATAAACTTTACCCGGTAGCTACTCGCACGCATTGTTCATTTATTATGCCAAGTATGTTAACAAAACGTAGCCTCCATTCGTCTGAAACGTAAACGCGTGCTTCACTATAAATTGACAGAATTCGCATTTTGAGAAATACGTTTTTTGAATTGGTTAGAATTGATCTCAAAATTAATTATAATTTTAAATTTTAATAAATTAATTCATTTAAAAAGGATAATATCAACATTTATTTAATTCAGATTGTATAATCAAAGCGTGAAAAAATGATTTATAACAAAAGCAATTTCTGCGTAAAAGCTTGTAAATAAAATTCATTTAATTGACGTATCCAACTATCAAAGCATTTCAGAGAAATCCGATTTTTTACTGTGTTGCGTAATATATTAAAACGTATATCGCAATATATAATTGTTTAAATTATCTTTTAACATTTATAAAATACCAGAATGTATTTCACACGATACTAATACAATAATAAAAAGAATAATTTAATAAAGATTAACAATATAAAATAATAGATGCACGATAATATTTTCCTTAGGTTACTTGTCATAGATTTTTTACAATGTCATTTGTCATATTAATTAATATCAACAATTCAATGAAAGATAAAATTAATAATATTGTAAACATTACAGAAAGTTTATTTAAGTGAGAAACAAAAAATTATTAAGTAACAAAATTTAAGAATATTTTATCGATTAACTGATATTTTTTATATCATTTTATATCATTGATAACAGTTTAATTTTTTAATACTTAGAAAATAAATATTTTTATATTATATAATTCTATATATATTTATTTAAACAAAATTGATTTTTATTTCTCAAGCAGCACTTTTTAATTTCCATTTAATATCTTATTTAATTCATATTTCAATTTTATACATTTTTCATCTTATAAATAATTTTATAAATAATTCTTCTAAAAAATAATTTCAGTCATTACAAAACAATACATAAAAAATTTATTATTAAATTGATTTTTTGTATAACAAATGCGCATATATCGTGCAAATCTTAATTATCAGAAAACTTTTTTTTTAAACATACATAACATTCCAGTATGTATTAACATCCTGCGGATTTTTCTATTTGTTAATAATTTTGTAAGTCAATCGTCCTACAATTGTTCTTTGTTTAAGATTGCGCCCTTTAAATTCGAAATCGGAAAAGACGAAATTTAAAAGACTGGTCAATCACATATCGAGCTGGTCAATACATATGGTTAAATGCTGTAACTCGCTCTCGCGAGTGAACCAGAATTCGAGGTATGCTAATAATCCATGGAAATTCCATTACATTTGCGCTTTTATGTACGTGTGTATCGGCATTTCTCGAATTTCGCGTTACTGACAATTGTACGCGCAATATCCAAAAGCCTATCGTACGTGCATAATGGCAATTGCATCGCGTCCATATATATAATGAAGTGCCAATATCGTACGTAGAGTACGGAATTTCGCGAGAACGAGAATGTCAGACATCTAACGCCAGCTCGATCCAATCTTGTTGTTGCAAAATCAGCTTATGTCGCACCCTCGTCACACTCCGCGCAAATCGATCCAGGTGATTTTCGATTAGGTATTTTTCAAGATTTAAAGATATTTGTATTTTATTTAAAAATCAGAGGACCGATCCGCATTCATAAAATATATCTCCCCTCCTCGCCTTCTTCGATCCATTTTAAAATTATTGCAAATCCCATACAGTATAGATCTCTAATGGATGTCCTGAAGACATCCATAGAACTCTGAAAGTCTTTAAAATATCCGTTGAAGATCTGTGATGTAAGGGATTATACATTTCAAATAAGACAAAGTTCGAGAATTTGTCTTACAATTAAATTAAAGAGGAACATTAATATCAATCCCTTTCTTAGCTGATTGAGTATTGGAAAATTCATAATATATATTATGTATGATCGATCCTGTGAGTAATTATATTAAATCTCTTTAGAATAATCCAGTATTTAAGATCTAAAAATGAGATCTACAAAAGAAAATAATTTTATTATTGTAATCTACGATTAAGTGCGAGTTTCTCAAAGAAATCGATAAATTTTGAATTTTAGTAAGTACATTTTATCTGAATGCACTTAACGTACATTCAGATAAATTTAATATAGTCTTTAGAAATTTTCAGCCATCGTAAACAACAATTTTATGTTATATGCGCGTAAGAGTTACATATCTCGAAATATTCGCACGAGATATCGAAAAATATCTCGCCTACAAGAATCTTAAAATCTCTTCTTTCTTTTTTTCAACAGGAGAAAATTTCTAAATCCTATCGAGCGTTCATTAGTTTGATAAATCAACCCGGAAGGGTTTCTCCGGCCTCCGTGGTTTAATTTGCACGGTGCCGACGTGGCCGCGGGCGCAAATCATCCGCTGCGCCGACCGGATACGGTATACCTATGCGTTACCTGAGAGCACGCGTGCTGCGTCGGATGCTGCGTGTACGCGGCGTTTGCAGCCGCGCACACGCCGGTGCCAGGAACTTTGAGTTGCTCCTTGTAATCGGGCTGGTATGGCAGCAGCATGCGTATCTTGCCCCAGCGATTGAAGAACAGAGCTATCGCTCCCGCCCAGACTATCAGCACTAACACTACTATGCCCACCTCGACGCCGCGGATCTGCGAACCAAGAAATTGCGTCCTCTCGATTATCAGTTCGCGGCTCAGGACGCAAAAATAGCCAAGATTGCTTCAATTTACGGCAATTATAGCGACGACGATTCTCTCATTGAGAGACTCGCCGAGAGATTCGTTAAAGATGAGAGAAGGATTTATTTAGAATTTATTTATTATCGCTCATCGTGTTTATAATTGATGCGTTCTTTGTATGACAAAAGAAATAGGGTAACTGTCTTTTTGTACTTAAATAAGTTATAAAGAAAACTAACACAAATAAAAAAAAAGATTTTTTTATTGAATTAGATTATTAATATATATGATAAAGATAATATAATATTTTTTAATTATTAAAGCATAGTATGACATTATGTCACAATTTAGAGAGTTTAATAATACCGCAAGATTTTAAGTTCGTGCCTTGTATTGGAGCTGAAAGCGTTGTATTATAAATGTTTATTGGAATTATAAGTAATTAAAATAATGATTGCAGTATTAATTTAAACAATTAGTTACATTCATTATCTGTTTTAGTAACTATATGTTAAAATAAGTTAAATGCGAATAAGCATATAAATTGAAGCATATTAATGAGTCAAATGCAGGTAGATACATAAATTGAGGCACATTAATAGGATTAACAAGACTTGGAGAGGCGTATTAATAGGGACAAAACATTTTTTTCATTTTTCATTTTTCTCAAAAACATTATAAAGCATTAACATTTTTTAGATTATAATATATTATAAGAAAAAAAACCGATATTAATTTCAAGCAGACAAAATTAAAGCTACAATATTTAATAATTAATTCAGTAATGAACAAGTTGGCTTAAAGTTAAAAATACACTAATAGAGAGTGTTACTAATTAATACTTCGCTAACGAAATACGTCATGCTTTATATGGGCGTAACATAGATTAAAAATTTAATGAACATAGATTAATCATTATTTATATTTATTAATGTATAAAATCTCCTTTAGAGGGAAATAATTCTGTTATTTTTATCGCAAAAGTCACATATTTTATAAGTTACTGTACATTTTACGTCTTATTTCTCACAGCATTTGAAAATTTTTCGCCTATAGCCATATATTCCATTCCTATATATACAGTAAAAATATAATAATCTTAAAAATCTTTTTTTTTAATGTAAAGAATAAATATTTCATGTCTCTAACTTTTTATAGTAATAAACAATATATAGTTTTTATATAAACAATATATAAACAATATATAAAGTGAATATAAAGTTTTTATTGATATAACATATTTATCTCTTAAATACAGAAAACAATATTTAATAATGCATATTTAATGGAGTTATCATTTGATTTTTTTTTAAATTTATGAATATATACTAGATTGTAAAAAACGTTCTGAATTATCCTTCAAAAAGCGATTATTAATTATTCGTTATTTCTAAAATTCGTATGTAAAACGTTTTTAAAAGTTTTTAAAAGTTTTTAAAACTTTCTGTGACAACTCACTGGAAAAATTACTGTGGCTTTTTTAGAAGAGTTTTTAATTTATACACGTGGCTAAACAGTCCATTGTAAATGAAGGCATTAACCACAGTATTAACTCCACAGATATTAACCTCAGTTGGTGAAGTATTAAAAAAAGACTCATTACTTGCGCATAGGGATTACGCTTTCTCCCGCTTTTGATTAAATTTTTACGCTTTTGATTAAATTTTGACAAAGTTTCACAACTTTGCTTTTGTCTTTCCGCGAGATAATCTTATATCCTAGTATACTATAAATTTTTTGCCTTCATTTATGAGCGATACTTCAAACCTCTTTTGTGGAAAGACATGCTCGGGATAATAGATGAATGTAAATATCCAGTTCACGTGCATTGTGTGCTCAGAGAGCAAAATGTAAAAATAAAAATTTCTCTAAACTGACGCGGAATTTATGCAAGAGTTTTTATTGACAATGGCATCCTATAAGAAATGGCAGACATTCTTCCAACCAATCTATATCTTTTTGATACAGATAGAAGCATCCGCGACGCGCGTATCGAATTTTATTCTCTTGAAAGTTTTTGTTCACGAAGATTTTCTTTTTCAGGAGATATTTGTGTTATAGATCGTTATAGATATAGGTAGGATCCGCGGAAATCACTAAGAAAAGCTCAAAGTTGAACGTCAGTAAAAAGAAATTTTTCAATCTTCTTGATATGCTTTAGAAGAAAGAAATTTATCAAGATATATTGACTCAATACTGAAACTTTTCAAAGCAAGAATATATTCTGTTTAAACTTTTCAGAATAATAAGTTTTCTGTATCTTAATAAATATGCCTACACATGCAACTTCTTTTATTCATTAAATTACCTTTACTTTTTTAATGATTAACCATTTCAAAACAATTACTGCTTCTACATTTTTATCAATAAATGTTTTAAGAAATTCTAAAAGTATCTATTGATATATAAAATTTAATAAAAACAGTGGTTCATGTTGAATCTACTATCGAATTTTATTTGTCTTCTTACTAATTAGATACTAAAAGAAATAAGTCTTGAATCAACGAACAGAAATGCACAGTAGAAAAATCGTCACATTCTCGCACTGATTTAAAATAACAGAGAAACATCGATTGGAGAACTCGAAAAAAAACGAAACATCGAAAGAGAAGCCGAAAGAGAACTGTACATTGCCTTTTATTCAGCTACATTTTTCTTCCGTTTCTCTAATTCCACATTTCTCGGTGCATGCGGATGTCCTGACTATGGCATGATAAATTGATTTCTCTTTCATCAGAACAAGCTTTCATTCGTTTTCATGTAATATTTAAGAATATTTCTCCGCCCGACGTGCCATAACATTTACTCGAACAAAGATTTTTCCAATTGTTCGCTATTATGAACAAAATAAGCAAACTGCGCACTTTTACTCAAAGAGCAAAAGTTACGGGAATGATTTGCGACGCGAGATAATAATAATCTCAAACGCGAAATTATGCATGTTTCTGAGAAAAGCAACTTACTTGTATATACGGTTGAGGCTGTTGCGAGGATGGTGGAGGTGGAGGAAGAGGACCACCGGTTACCGCTGCATCTTGCTGCGGGGACGTGCGTGGTGGCTCTGAAAACAACATGATCTCGTTTACATGATACGCCAAATCGCATCATGTAAATTACCACTGTAGGATTTTGCTTGGTACTTTGCGCGTCGGTGTCAGCGTCGGAAAAATTAATACTGACAAGCTTATTTTGCAAGTTAATTTTTGTATGCTGCATATGATTGAAGAGACAGCTATTAAAGGAGCTTAGACGAACAAAAGAAAGATTAAATTAAAATTTCGAAAAGCTAATTTCTCTTAGAATTTACTTTTTATCATTTTAATATTCCGACGTTCTAAAAATAAAATTGTAAGCTCTAATGGATTAATTGAAATCCGCTGCTACATATTTTTATTATACAAAAAAAATTGGATACGATATCTATTGCATTTTTCAATATTTTATAAGACTGCAAGCCGTACTGAGTTAAAACAAATTTTATAAAAATAATCCATATAAGTTAAATTAAAATTAAAAATTCTTAATTACTTTAATGTTTATATATTATTTTATTTTTATTAAATCGTTGAAAAAATAATTATAAAAAATTTGGTTCGTCTTTGTATTTTTAATTAAAATATTCAGAACCTCTTTAAATATTTAACTTACTAAAATATATCTCTAATTGAAGATATGTTTAAAATATATTTTCGCAAACTGCTAAAAAATATTCGTTCATTTATAAATAATAAGTATCAGAAAAAATTAGAAAAAATAAAAAGTACGTATCCCCAGGAAGATTGCAGAAATATAGTGTATTGCAAAAATACCGTAAAATGCGATACGGCTTGCTGCTCTTTGTGCGGAGGTTAAGGATTCTTCTAAATAAGAAATGAGGAGTGACTACGAAATAAGCGTCATGATAAATTCTAATAATAACTACACAAAATATTAGAAAACTATTTCCCTTTGTCAGAACGCACCTGTCACATGTGACCGTGATGCCGGAGACAGGTAAAGCTTAGGAAGGCAAAGCTTACCGAGTGTACGGAAGACGATCGGTCGGCTTCGAAACTTCTTTCCGGCCCTCACGGCGGTTACGACCAGTTGATATTGCGTGTCAGCCCGAAGGCCGCTCAAGGTGACTGCTTCACTATTTCCCGCGACCACCGCCACCACCCTGTAACTAACCACTTGCCGTTATGATTTTGTGTTTTATATTTACGATCATTTTCGCGCTCTCTTTCAAATGTTTCCACAGAAATAAACATAAACCGTTATCTGAGAGATTTCTCTAATTCTCTCTGATTATAATTACTGTAAAATAATAATTTCCGTGCTAAGATGGATAAATTAATATATTAAGTTATTACAAAGCCGTAGTATTTTTTTATATGTTTTTAAGATATACTTGACAAAGTATATCTTTTTTATAAAATAAAAAATTAGTTCAGAAAATATATAAATCTTTAATTAACTGGTAAATATTATTTCTATGAAATTAGATATACAATACAATAAAATTATACTAATAATAAAATATACATATTATAATTATACATATTATAATTATATTATTAAAGTAATCTCAACTATTTTCTTCACTAGTATCTCAATTTTATATATGAAAATAATGCGATTTACATTTTCATAATAGCAATACTATTATATTATGATAAACATATTTTTAAGCATGAGTGTACATATTTGTTAATAATAAATAACTGTCAGTACCAATTAACAGTTTGAGGAACATATTTAACGATTATAACCATAATATAATCTCCTATCAGCGATCATTTAACATGCCACCAGTAATCATACATATAATCATTTTTATATACACATTTAATCATTCTTGTTTCGTTTTTATATTATTTAAGAGTAACATATATTTTTTGAGCATTTATACTTCTCAAATAGACTTATTTTTATTACAATAATAGACGAATTTAATCGATTTACTACCTAATTAATAGATGTATGAAATTGATCAGCTTTGATAACGTAATTAATGATTTCTCTACATAGAATATCACAATACACCATCATAATGCGAGATCATGGCGATAATAAAAGAACCCATATCACGTTAATAAAATGGATTATGGTGAAATGAATAGACAAAGAGCGAATAATGAAGGAGAGAAATTAAATGAGATTTATTCCATTCATTTCACATTTATAAGCCATATCAATAGGGAGCACAAAGATAAAGGCATTTTTGCTTAAAAACATTTAAATATTAAGCAAATTATGATAATACATTAATTTTTAACAAAGCGATTTATAGTGGCAAAGGAAGTATAAACTTCTTTTTCATTGAATTACTTCTTATAATATTCTGAACAATGTATCGCATAAAAAGATTTATTTTAAGCAATATATAAAAAGTATATTTTTAATTTATTCTATTCTTTATAATTTAAATTAATTATAATATTAGCTTATTAATATTAGCTTATTAATATTCTTCTTCAATTTAGATCTATGAATTTCTCTAAATAAATTATTTTAGATGATTGATTGAATTATCCTATTATATTAATTGTTATAATAATTCATTATATTTTATCAATATATTTTAATCAATATATTTATATATTATAACAATAAAAATCAAAAACAAGACAAGTGAAAATATCGATGTGCATCATTATTCGATAGAGCGATTATCGTAATTGGAGCAGCAGATGGGCATTGAATTTATTTCTTCGAGATACATTCCCATTGTATAAATCAATGATTTGGGAAAAACATAATGGCAAATCTTGATAGAATATTTGCAATATAATAATTTTATAATCTGCGATGAAAACAAAATATTATAACATTAAGTACAAAAAATTATTCCAGATCTTTTATTATTGATCTTTTGAAGTTATAAAAAATCATCAGCTTTAACAAATTAATGCGAATAAATAAATGTTAAAATATCTATGAATTTATTTAAAAATGACTATATTTTAATATTGTATGCAATAATATATTAAATCCTAATGGAATATTAAACTGGCTATTTTGTGGAGCTCAATCCTAATCGAATTTTGTGAATTCTATTTACGCAGTTTATCTCTCGTGAATTTCGATACTATAATACTTCAAGAATTCAGAATACAATCTGTGAAAGACGGAGAAGTGCTCCTCTTTCAACAAAGTCATTTTCTTGTAGATTATATCGAAGGTTATCAAAGTGCAACTTCGATTTCATTACTGTGCAGTGGTTCAACAGATTCACTCACACATAGAAAATTCACTTCACGTTTCAAGTGACAATAATTAAATTGATGATATTAAACGGATCGTAAATAATCACAAAAGATCGAGAAAATATCAGAATAATCTCTGAAATGTTGTCATTCTGCTTTGTGTAGCTTATTATTAGATAAAATTATTATTATTAAAATTGCTCGCGTAAATATTGTAGCATATTTCTATGTTATATATTTTAGATGAAGATAAAATAGTTCGTCAAAAGCAATTCGTTTATACAGAAATAATATGATTTTAGTAATCGATTTTCATAATCGAATGAAGTTAATAACAATTTCGATATACATACTGCATTCAAATTACATATTTATATTTATCTATGTTATGAAGAATAATAAATTGTTTTTAAAATATTAATTATTGATCATAATTGTCGTTGTAGCATAATAATAGTAATTGTTTGTATTTATTAAAAATAATAATAATATTATTTTTAATATATTGCATATTTTCTAATATATTCAATAATTCAATATATTCAATATTCAATAATTTTGACAATATCAAGTTAAAATTCAGTTAAGACCAAGCTGTATCCTATAATAATGTTATTCTTTAAATTACAAACTATTGCGTATATATGACCGAATATACGTAACATTAAATATTATTTCGGAAATGGAAAATGTACTGTATATACATACACATATACATATACATACATATATATATATATATATATATATATATATATATATGTGTGTGTATATAGACACATGCTGCGAATCATCAGAAATAATATAAAAGTTGTATTCTTCTAAAGCGAACGGAATATAAAAAAAGAAAGTTCAGTTGAACCACAAAGTTGGATCACAAATCAGTTACAGCGCACGTGTCCTGGCAAGTAAAATTTTTCAATTGACCTATTTAATATATTTAATCCTTCTCGTACCTTTTCATCGTTACGTAAAGGCATAATCTCATCCTTTAAGTACGCGCATGTTGAACTTTAATCCCGTAACACTTGGACCATCTTATCATATCAGAGATCGATGTTATGCATTTGCGCAGTACAAAAGCATTCCTGCCGCTGAACACATTTAAGTAAACGAACGCAACAGACCGTCTGACCTTCTTATGTTCGCGTTTCGCATAAATCAGCGGGACGTATGTCATCAAAAGAAAAAGAATTAATTTTTTCTCCTTAATAAAAATGCTTATGAAATTATTTCTGAATTAAAATCAATGAAATTTTAGAAGCGCTTGCAAATTAAATTTCACACAGAAGAGCAAATATATATAATTACAAATTTATTTTACAATAATATTACAATTTTCAGTAATCACGCGTTTCAAGATTGAAAAAAATAATAAAATTTTTTTGATAAATATTAAATAAATTTTAATTTGATAGAAAATTTTATTCAAGCACTGTCTTTTTATTTTAATATATTTAACGTCGAGTATAAAGTTTTAATTATGTTTTATCATTATTTTAATGTACCATTAAAATAATGATAAAACATAATTAAATGTCTGTAAATCTCACAAATCTGATCATTTACCATAAAACATATTTATATCAATAATATATTAACATTTCGAGTTCATCATATTGTGTATGTACAGTGTACATAACTCATTAGAGACTAATGATACATTACTGTCTGTAAATCTCACAAATCCGATCATATACCATTGCTTCCACATTTACGTAAAACATATCTATTTATATCAATAATATATTAACATTTTGAGTTCATCATATTGTGTACATAACTCATTAGAGACTAATGGTTTGTAAATTTAATATATATAAAATATTTATATACATATATTTGATTTAATATACAAAAAATTAATACTCAATATAAAAAAAATAGTTTATATATATATATATATATATATGTATATATATATATATGTTGTTAATTAAATTTCACGAATGTTATTTTCCAAAATTCGTTTCTATGTTCTATATATATTAGTCATTTTGTATCATGTCAGAAAAAAGAAGAGAAATAAACATAAAGATAAAGTGTAAAAATAATTAATTATACTAATAATTATTATGATACTGAAGTGGATACTAAAGAAATTTGCTCATATACATATATAAATTGTTATTAGTAACTCATGCAAAAATTTCTGAACAGATGCGAAATTAATCCTTTTACACATGCACGTCACGATAAACTTGATTCCTCTATGTACTAGTTCTATGTAATAATTCGTTCTAATAAATCGGTTAAAGTTGCGTACGAATAGAATTCAATTTCTTGATGAAATAAATAAACTTGCCGATAAAAAGTCTTCTAAAACATTTATAAAACTTTTATAATAGTTATTTATTACAGGAATACATTTGCAACAATAAAATATATTATTATCTTAGGAATTCATAATCCCAATAAAAATAGCTTAATAATGTTTTATGTATGTGTTATAAAGATAATTTCAGAAAACGCATTTCAATTCTAAAATACAAAAAAAAAGATTTTAAAACAACTCTGCTTTTTAATTCATTTGCTGCTAATAGTGCTTGTATCTTTATAATATTTTTTGTTATTATGTTAATATTTCTAAGCTTTTTCTTTTATGTGAAATCTTAATGTTACATTTCTGTTGGAATTTAAATTAAAATTTTGAAAATCACTTTGTTATAATTATAATATCAATTTTAATAATTCTTCGTTACAAAACTATATATTTTTAGGTCGATGAAAAACTTTTTACAAAAATATCAGACAGAGTATCTCATATTTTTTTTTATATTACTTAGCTTTGCCACTACGATATTAAATATAATTAAAAAAGTCTAAACACAAAAATTTAAACATCGAATATAGCACGGATCAATACGTATCATGAAAATATATATCTCCGCATAAAATAGGATTATCATTGTACTGGTACATAATATGATAAACGAAACATACGACCTTGTTTAATTTTTAATTCGTGAGTATTCGCGATGACATATTGCCTACTTCAGAAATAATATTGTGTCACACAACTATTCAACAAGACAGCGTTTCATAAATAATATTGTCAATTTTTATTTTCGCAATCCTCGTCTATTATACTATATTATTTCTATTGTAATATCGTTTTAATTAATAAAATTATAAGGTTTAAAGAAGAATAAGAATATTTCATCTTTAAATTTTCATAATGTAAAACTCATTGCAAAAGAATTTTCATCACAAAATAAAGATTTTATATCATTATCTTTTTCAATATAAATAATTGATACATTACTTATGGAATCTAAAAAATTCATTCAATCGTTATGGCAAATTACATCATTAACAAATTAAATAAGGTAAATTAAGGTTTGATTTTATTAATCAATAAATATAAAAAATTAATAAGAGAGAAAAAAGCCATTTTTTATCATAACGAACCTTGGTATTTAATAATATATTTATATGTGAATATATAAACACGATTATCAGTTCTATAGATTGTGCGCCGACGATTTATCGAATTTGAAATATATGTAATCATAAGTTAAAATAATAATTTCACAATTATATAAATTAATTGAGTGTCGATTTAATAAAAAATTAAATATAAAAAATGTCTCAAATTGATATTATTTTAAAATAAAATTCATTTTAAAAATTGAAAATTAGTAAGTATGATTACAGATCAATTCAATCTAATTAAAATATTGTACATTTCAAAATAAATTCGTAACATTTGTTATATGTCATTTGTTTAAGATGCGACGTATTTGACGAATACTCACGAATTAAGCAAAAGAAAATTGTCGTTTCAAAGAAAAGCGGGATATACCTGTCGTCATAATTCCTGTGCCGCAAAAAGAAGTAAAAATTCTCATTTAATATAAAGTTTTTTTTTGAATTGACGCGAATATCGATTCGATAAATCCTCTCATCCAATTTAAAATGCCTATAAATCTGTTTCTAAACCTTTTATCCTATTGTGATTCATCTGCAGTCTGCACGTTTCAGTGCATCTACCGATCTGATAAAAGTAAACACATTCAGACCATAAATGTGTTCCTATAATACGACTCTAATTGTTTTCTTTCGCTCAAAAATATCGTGCACATGTAATTCACACATGCACATTACATTAAACGCTCTGTAAACTTATTTCGTGATAAAAGACAAATCCGTGCAGTCGAGAGAGATCCTGAAATCTTTTTTCATAATTTTATTAATTAATCCATATCTTCACTTCAATTGATCATATCTTCACCTATAAATAGATTTAATTCTAATTCAACGATAGGAATTTTATTTTAAAATGTTATTAAAAAGAATTGCATACTGGAAAAAAGTTTAGTTACATTAATTTTGATTGAAAATGGACAAATCAGAAGTTTAATTTGTTATAACTTTATTTGAGATAAACAAAATTCTGATTAATATGATCAGAATCTTCTAATTTGTTCATTTCAAAATCAGAAATTTTTCTCATTGCGTTTTCTCTGTAATACAATTTAATATTAAACTTTCTCTAATATTAAACTTTAAAGCTGCATCTTTAAATCTTTGTTTATTTAAGTAGCAAGGTGACGATATATGTCAAAATGTCGTCAAAGTGATGACAAATAATGTCAGCTTGTTACTAGTCATCTGCATCAATTTAAAATTGGATAATAATCAATTTAACTGAGTTTAAGTCGCACAAAAATAAAAATAATGTTATACATTAAATCTTCAGATTAAAGAGAAGAAAATTTTAAAGGTGCAGATAAAGATAGATCCAAGTATGAAAATGATTAAGAAAGAGGTAACAAGTTGATCACTAACATTACAGAATGATATACATGCATGTATAATCTTTCATCGATTTCATTCTTGTCGAGCCTGTACATAAAGTTTAAATTCAGATTGATAAGCGTGTGCCAGTTAAATAATTTTTTTTCTGAACATAAATACGTGATTATATTCAGAGAACATTTAGATGTTCTTGGCGATTAAAGGAAATTAGCGAAATGGCGTGTAATATGCGTGCTGTTGTATTGTATTAAACGAGACCAAGCACGAGACCAGGCACACGCGTGTCACGTACAATCCGACCTGCTTACAATCCTCTCGACTCTTTCTCAGTATAACGTTGATATATCTGGCACAAATTGTAACATTTCGTACGTTGTCGTTGTTAATTGTTTTTATACATATACACTATCCCAGATTCGATAAACCTAAATGTCTGCAATGCGGCATTTTGTCGCGATTCGCGAACATCAAAGTATGTCAGCAATTCAGCTGCATTAGTGTGCAAGAAAAAGAAAAGTTCAAAAAAGAAATGTAGATTTTCGAACGAAAAATGATGTTGAATATGATAATTTAATTCCATATGGATTATCGACTTTTATAATATTTCTATGGATAAGTAAATTTTTCTTGCTGCGCGAATGATAAAATTCGCGCACTCGTTGTTGAACGACGTAGAAAAAATTACGTGCGAGATACGAGAATTTCATTCGAAATTAAGTTTATGAAAGAGTACTAAAAAATACTAAAAACTTTGAAGCTGAAAAAGATTCGTGTCGAT
The DNA here is from genome assembly GCF_000143395.1 of Atta cephalotes. NCBI lineage: Eukaryota > Metazoa > Arthropoda > Insecta > Hymenoptera > Formicidae > Atta > Atta cephalotes. Next base: position 2,533,889 of record NW_012130080.1, on the reverse strand, counting down.
ATTATCCAATAGTAGTTTTTGAGAATAATTTCTTCGTTTTCGAAAAACTATAGTTATGAGAATACCTAGGCATTATGACGAATGCAATCAGGCATATGATATGTTTTATTGAGAAATTTCAATTTCTCTCGAAAGGAATACCCGATAGAACACGAGACTAGTGTTTTCATTTGGATGCTATTTGCAAAATCAAAATCTGAACCTTTCCGCGCGCGACTCGCAATATCGGAATCACTGGAACGCACCTGGCATCGGTTGGCTTATACGTGACGTCGTATTTCTCAACCTGCTCGACCTGACTGGTGCTCCAAGACACGCGCACAGACGTTGGGTTCAGGAACATCACCGTTATGTTTTCCGGGACGCCGGGAATGCCTGTCACCGAGCCTGCGAACAATCAATATGGATCTGTCGTTATACGATAATTCACTTGTCAAGACACTAGTTGTACTAAAATTATTGCCGTTTCATTTGAGTTCGTCGATCAATCAGAGAAATGGAATCCTTTCTTAGAGAAAATTTCATTCACAATTGTATCTTTTTTTAGTTTCCACTATAAATATTGTTAAAAACTACTTATAGTTAAAACTATTAAAATTTTTAAATTTCTTCTCGAATAAAATTTTCATTGTCTACTTTTGCGGATTTTATTCCAAAAAATTATTTTTTCTATTTTCTCCCTATTTTTCTCCCTTGTCCTCTCATAAAATATTTTGTAACCTTTTCTATTACTTTCGCGCTTACCTACAAATCCAGCTCCTTGAAGGATTAGTATTGTGGCCCAAAGGACCATGCCGCCAGGATGGCGGGCCGGAGGTGGACCGCGTCTCCTTCCGCACACGTGTCCGTCTCCACTTCTGCTTCTTATTATAGCCGTGCACCTTTACCGTGTAAAAGCAAGACGTCAGTCTGCGCACACTGAAAAAAAGATATGTACAATTATATAAATATGTATAAAAATTACACAATTTATAGTAGAAATATATAAAATTGTTTGTCGTTTTTACAAAAATTTTTACAAAAATTAGTATTTTTATCTTTAATTGTATCAATACATCTTTATAGAAGAGAAATTACAATAACAATAACATATTTTATAGTTTCTATATAAATGTACAAATTTTTGTAAAATATAACATAATATATATAATGGTTTTTTAATTTTTATGTTTATACATCAATAACATAGCTTAAGAAATATTGTACGTTATTTGGTGACAAATTAATAAATTAAATATTTCTATAAAGGTATTTTCCATTGAGTGACACAAGTCATTTTACAAACTCACAAACATAATATAATTCTATCTTGGCATTCAGACAGTAACAAAAATAGAACGACACTTATGTCGACTTGTGTCACCAAATAGAAACTATCCAAACTTAACACTGCGGTTTGCCGACGGCATAGTACCGTCGCACGAATTTCAACGTTCCGGATTTTCCGATCCGTCAATGACATAGTGCCATCGCGTAAAAATATCAGTTTTATTGATATATATGTACATTATCTATTTATTATTGTATGCAATTGTTACAGATAAAATATAAACGAAATATTGTTTGGTAATTCAAGAATAATTATATTCATAATTAAATACATAGTACGTATTTACGTTAAAAAATATGCGATCCAGTTCGTATGATACAGCCATAGTTTGTTACTGTCAAATGGTGTAATTATATATGTAATATATGTATACGCGATTCGCAAAGTATTAACTTCAACTGTAAATTTACTTTTGCAAATTGTATAATTATTATAAAGAATATATATAATTTTATTTATAAGTTGCGATTTTACTTCACGTATGTGTAAATATACATCTTTAATAGTGGGTTCTAAAATTATTCACATTATGACTGTTATAATTTTATATTACATTGTAATTTTTTACAGTACAGAAATAAACTCAAATCTAATTGAGGCTCTACAAAAGAATTTGTTTTTCAGAATCTGTAATAAAGATAATAAAATATAAAACATTGTCATCCAAGCGTGGATGGCTCAAAATTAAATGAAAATTCTCTTTAAGTTATAAATCCTTCAGTTTTTAATGTTTCGTAATTATGTCCTCGATTTATATTTCTACCAGGATTGATAGATGCAAACTTTATAAAAGAAAAGAATTTCTCAAAAGCACGGTATGAAGTTTATTACCTGTACATGCACCTTTTCAAGCGTTCCGTGTCTTCTATCCGCCTTTACCGTGCTGCATCCTTCCTCTCGGGCTACGTCATAACAATGATAGCGCGAGATTACCACTGCACAGTGCATTATTCAGCCTTGCATTTGCCGATGGTATTCCCGATGATCCATTCGCGAGCTCATCCTATATTACAGCTGCAATAATGGACGAACTATTAATGCCGAATAAATTTACATGTCCCTGAAATCATTGTATTACGTTCGGAATTAACAATTGCTATAATTAGCGGATATTATTGTTTGCCTAGAGCAAAATAATTTTCGAGTATTTAAAAACTCCACTAAAAATACAATTAAATCAATAAAGATACGCAATAACATTTTAGTGTTATATTTAATTAATGTAATTCAATGAAATATAACTTATATGAAAAGAATAATTTTGTTGAAAATATCTAAAAATTTATTTAAATATCATACAGATCTGAAAATAATTTTGTTAAAACAACAAAATATTTCGTAGGAAAGTATATAATTAGCAATGCTACAAAAAATTTTGACATTCTAATAAACCAACTCGAGCGTTTTACTTATTGTGATAGTTTAACAAAAAATTATTTTTATATCTGAAAAGTTTTAGATATTTCAGCAAACAGTTCTTTCTGTGTGTGTGTGTGTGTGTGTGTGTGTGTGTGTGTGTGTGTGTGTGTGTGTGTGTGTGTAGTAGTTATTAATTATTATACTAATATACATATATTCTTATTATATAATAATAATAATATACTATAACTAACTACTTAACTTAACTACAACTAACGTACGTCTACGTACGTACTA
>NW_012130080.1:2520198-2530883 GCF_000143395.1 Atta cephalotes | reverse complement strand
AAGTTAAAAAACTTTTTAAATTTTAATTACTTAGTAAAGTTTAAAGTTAAGTTAAGTTTACTTAGTACGAACAAGTACTTCTTTGTGTGTGTGTGTGTGTGTGTGTGTGTGTGTGTGTGTGTGTGTGTGTGTGTGTGTGTGTGTGTTAAATAATTTTATCAAATAATTTCACATAATCTATTTCTTGATAAATAATTAAAATATCATCTAAAAGCTCTTTAAAATTTCAACAACTAAGCATCGCAATGCATATACATGTATAATTCCATAAAAATAATATAAACAATTATTCCTTTATTATAATTAATTGTATCTGAGAAGACTGCGATCAAGACAACGTTTTGCGCACTAGCGGGCACCGCACTCACGGTATTCAAATCGAATTGGGACACGGAGTATATATCCCACAAAGGCTCGCGTGGCTGATAAGAATCGCGTGGCCGATAAAAGGACCGAGCGCGGATCAGGTGTCCCAGCAATTTGCGCGGCTGTCTTGCACAAGTCGTCGAATGCGGCGGTGCCGTGCTGACCTTTCCTTCGGATTGCGTGGCTTCGGTATACCGCGGCTGCGGTACCGGGTGCCGTGCCAACGAAAATACAACAGACAAAGCCGCGTCCGGCGGCGCCCTCGGTGAGCCTCAGGCTTACCGAACAACAAATGGAGCTTGTGGTTTACATTGGACCGCCTTTATACTCCGGCGGCCGTCTAAGAACATGTTCCGCAACGGCGCGCTCTCAGTGGCGTAAAATCATAGCAGAAGAGTTTGTTTAAGTTAGACGTGACTCTCCACCATCCCCTGTCTTCGCTTCCGACGAGAGATTTTTGGAGGAAGCAAAACACGCCTGCGATATGAAGCGCACGATAAATTATCTCTTGACTGGGGCTAAAATCCTCCGAATAGCAGCGACGATAAATTTCTGATGAATGATGAAAATCATTTTCACACAGTTGCATTTAAATTTTTTAATTCCAAAGTTGCTAAAATGATTCTAGAGTGCTTAAAAATTACACTGAGAAAAATGTACTAAATTTTAATAAACATTTTTTAATAATATTAACTTAACATTTATTTTTACTGTAAATAAATATTTACTAAATAAAAAATGATAGTTAAATTAATGGTTTTTTTAAAATTAATTATCGGCTTGTATTATTCGAACAAGTATTTATTAAAATATAGTACATTTTTTTAGCGTAGGTATGATAATATTACGATATGCTGTATTTGTACGTAAATTGTTTTTGTATGATGTTAAAGACGAGGAAAAAATATTAAGAAAATAGTGTTCTGACATGGAAAAGGATTTATTTAGTAGAATTAATGCGATTTGCATGTTATAACCGATGACTAATTAATAACATAGAAAAATTCAAATAATGTGATTCTATTTTGATGCGAATCGTTTTATTATTAAATAATTTCTATTATATAATTATTATTATTTATTTTAATTATTATCTTATAATACATGTTTCATAATTATGTGTTCATTATTTATACATGTGTTCCGCTTTATCACTTCAATTATTTATTCTGCGATTTTTAACTCCGACATTGAGGTCCACCTACGTTCGCGCCACTGAATGCAACGACTTACATGCTGCATGAAAAATATTTTCATCGGACGGAGAATGGTTGAGCTTTCCCTTTCAAGTCTTTCATGAGCATCCGAGCATTTTGCTGTGCCCGATAGAGCAAAGCTTTACTGTTTAGAAAAAAAATCGTTATTCTTTGTGACAATACATTATTACCAGCCAAGTAACACAGACGTTTAATCCGTCGATTAAATTATTATTTTTAATAAAAAAAAACAGTAGAATTTTAAAAATTCAATCGAATGACCTTGTTAAATTTGTAGAAACCGCTATGAAAAATTATCCCCAGTTGGTTCAATGTCGTTTCCGGTAAAAATAGCGTAATTGCCCTCCTGTGTATGATTTATGTAGAATATGACGTCGGAATGGGACGATAATATCTTTTATGTGCGACTAGAATAATAACGAAAAAAGCTAGAACAACTGTAAATCTTCATGATCATAAAGAGAAGGAAGAATAAACGTATGAAGTGTTATCTTGTAAATAAAGCGAATATTTTGAAAGAAGAAAGGAAGTATTGTAAACAAGAAATGTATTAAATATTTTCAATAATAAACAATATTTCTATTAATAAATATTTTAATAACATTATTGTGAATGTTTATTTTATTCCATGTGTTATAAATTCCTGAGTTTAACAATTTCGATAAACAATTAAACATATTTAATAAATATAATAATAAATATAAATAAAATGTATTTTTAGAACAACGCAAATATTAAATATATACATTTAAACTTTTAATTAAAGCTTTTAATTAAAGCTCGCGCAAAAACAAATTTAAGAGACAAGTTAGACAGCCTGTAAATACTTGGGAAAAGGATATGTCCTCGAAAATTGTAATCATTCGTCAACCCGTCTGTCGCACGTTTGTTACTCATATATCTTAACCGAAAACCGGCGTCTTATGAAAATAATGGATTACTGGATGACATTTGATTTTCCTTATTATATTTCATATCTTAAGGTACGTGAAAACAAGTTGCGTGAACATCGCGTGGCTATAAATTTTGAGCTGCCTTGTGATAAAAGGCACTTAAAGTTATATTTACGTTGAATACACTTGGGCATACGCACGTACGAAATTATAACGTGTATTCTGCATTGCGGTAAGGATACTTGCGGTTTGCAATCGAATCGCGAAAATACGGCGCGTTTAATTAAAGTTTCATGAAAATTCCTCTTGATGTAAAAGCAATCTTTTCGGGAAATTGTGCTAACATATTTTCGAGTGTCGTGTACATCTTGCCTCGCTTTAATAAAGATAATGTCAAATATGCAAAGAACAGCCTCAGACGTTCAAAGTTTAAATAATTCATTATTTATTTTCATAGTTAAGCAGTATTATCATTTTTTTTCTATAAAACATCTTTTTATGAAAAATGTTCAAAGTGATAAAAGTATGTCAATCTTTATTGAATAAAATAGACAGGAAATATGAACTAAAACCGCTTTCCTTCAATATGGAAAATTTTTGTAGAGTATTGTGCAGTTATTGTTTTAGCTTTTTTTTGCAACTACTTTAATAAGACATAATGAATTGGATGGATTCAATAGTTGAATGGTATATTTTCAAACGTGAAACGATCTCGTTGGCGATGCGGATTGTGGATTCTGCAATCTCTTAAAAGCGATCACTTCGCGGTCATTCATCTTGCAGTTGCTATTTCGAGAGAGCTTGCAAGACATCGACCACACGCGACAAGTTCGACGACTTTTCTCCCTTCCTCCCTCCCCTCCTCGACTTCTCCTCGTCTTTCTTCTAACTTGGATGACGAGCGCTTTGCGCGTTGCATAACATACCGTATAAATTTCCATTCGTAATTAGTTGGATTATGCATACACTGACCCCGTAATAGTAGGGAAAAAAACCCCTATTTTAAATCTTTCTCTTTCTCTCTTTGAACATTCAGATTTATACTAGTTCTGGAATATCTTAGAAAGACGTACCTCTATAATACAGCTCAACATGTAATTCTAGGCGATTCTAGGCGACGTTTAAAAATGTGTGTCATGGAAGTTTAATATCTCGAACGAACGTTTACAGTATAAATGTGACGAATGCAAAAACCTAACACAAAAAAAATATCATAAAAATATGATACAAATTATTTGCTTACATTATAATTTACTAAATAAATAATCAAATATCTCAATTATTAATTTATTATAAAAGGATCTCTTTCACCAATTGTAATTAGTGCTAATCGATGGTTAACTCAATCATCACGATTGCCAACGTGAGAACTAAATACAGTTCGTATCAGAAGAGAAAGACGTTCTGACATATTAAACTGTTATTGGCATTTCTATGAATTGATTGTCGATTAATTTAATCAAAAGTTGATGAAAGAGATCTTCCAAGAAAAAACGTTTATTATTGTTACTAGCAATTTAATTGTGATTTAAGTTAATGACAAATTACACTTGCATGAAATAAATCACAAATGCAAAAATAGAAAAATGAAATAAAATATTCTTATACTGTATGTTATACTTGAAATTTGTACGATTTATTTATATATTTTTTAACATGTTATTTAATTATGTAATGATAATGATACAAATATACACGTTTTTCAAATCTGAATTTTTATAAAACCAATATTATTAATACACATTGTAGAGAAATAAAATAAATATTTTCATTGTTTATCAAACCCAATAAAATCAATTAAAATTGAATAAAAAAAGGATTGAAATAAATATGAAAGACACTTTATTATTTTATTGTTATTACATTGAATGTCATTTTAGATAGCTAAACAATTCGCTATTTAAGGATTAAAGGTATTAAAATTGTGAATCACGTAAATAAAATAGCGTAAATAAAATAAGAATGATTGGTTATGGTTTTTTGTGGCGTTAAATTCGAACGATAGGAAAAATTCAAAAAAGAATAGAAAATAATACATAGTAGAGTAATGAGTAGTTCATGACAGAATAAATGTAATTATAGGCAAAAGACGAGAGAAAAAGAGAAAGACAAACCAACACAAAAGTATGTTAATCAAAAGAAAATTCGCCGTCCTAAACGATTACGTAATTTCCGTATGTTGCATTGTACAGGACGGATCGATAGTTGCCAGCTTCTTTTTTCTCTTATAATTTTTTCAAGTATTCCATCTTATCAGCATTCTTTATGTGCTCTATCTATATATTTATACACGATAATAGACTCGACGGATGGTGGTTAGCGCGATGCTGTTATAAATAGATGAATGACTGTTGCTTGCTCAGCATGGCAAGAGAAAAATAAACGTTCGCGTTACCAAGTGATTTTCGTACCTTCGTTGTAAAACGATGTAATATAAAACGCGCGGTGATATCCAATAATACTTTTAATTCCGCAGAACGCTAACCTTGCGCGAAATGCATCGAGTTTATAGCGAAAAATTAAACGGTGGTTTTTATGTTTTTTATTAAATTATTTTAATTAAATAATATCGATACTACATAACGTCATGTCTATAATTTCTCGCTAATTGAACAATTTTGAAATTGTATAATAATAATAAACTATGTTGATATATGATTAATATAAAAATTACTTTGTCATTAAAATTCTCGGTTATTAAAATCAAGTTATGGATGTACAACAATAAAATGTCATTAGACTGTGAATACACAATTAAGTAAAACCTTATTGAGCTGGATTTTAGTGCTTAAATAAACGTTTTATATCTACATAGTTCTGTAAACTGCGCGTTGAAATAAATAATTTTCCTTCTTGAAACATATACATTAAAAAATTGTCGTGTTGTTATACAAATATAATGTTTAAATTAAGGTTTACACAAACGAAAATAATATGCATGATTTGCTTTCTCTTCAACTTGAATTACTTATTTTTAGTTACATTGCATTATAGTTACTTAGCATATTCTAGACGATTATAGCCCCCGACATTTCTCTAATTAGATGTCGTTTTTACATTTACCAATATACTTATATGAATGATTAATAGAGAAATGTATAATACAAAATACTCTGTAAGAACATCAACAGAAGTCTAACTTTTCTATTATTCCTAAAAATACATTTCATACTGTTCCTTTAATATTTCATAAATAATCAAATTTTCAACAAATTCTCATGTAAACTATTTTTCTTATGAATAAGATAGTTAGAGTTTACTTTGCATAATAACTTTTGTAAAACTGGTATGTTTACTTGTACAAGAATATGAGAATTTTAATGACTAATTTGTTTGAACAATTTCAAACTACTTCTTTTTTAATTAGCAATAAGAAATCAAAGCTAATAGCCTTTGAGAAATTAACATTAAAATATTGTACAAATTAAGCTTCTTGTTTATTGTATATTTCGAATTAATAATACCCTTTCTTTCTCTCTATTGATATTTCAATATTTGAAAAAATTTAATTTATTATTTTATACTTTTGACTTTTTGATAATTTTAGGTTAATGCCAAGATAATTATTATTAAAAATTGTAATGATAGGCAAGCTTGCAATTTTTTTTAAATTTATCTTCAAACTTTCATCAAAGAATTTATTATTAAAATTAATAGTAAAAGATATTTGAAAAGCTCATATTATATTTTATCGAATGATTTATATATTATTGTAATTATATAATAAAGTAATATTTTCTATCAAAATTATAAAGTTTAGTAGTATTTCTATTGTATAAGAGTCATTTATAGTAACATTAATTATCATTAATAAATAATTTTTTTAATCTTTATTTTATTTTAAATTTTTTATTAAATTTGCTCTTATTTATTTATTATAAATTCTCACACCTTTATTTGTCACAAGTTACTGAATATAAATTGTGTTTATGAAAGCAATTATTTTATTAATGTATAACACATAGCCCTGTGCGGTTTAATCAAATTATATACTGTTTCTATCTCACAGCAATGATGCAGCAGTTAATGTGATAAACATATTTCCATATTACAATCGCAGTTCATTGAATTTAATCAAAATTCTGCTACATATAGCGTCCATATAATTTCTCTAATAATAAAAATATTATATATTGAATTTATAAAAAATAATATACAAAAATGTTATTTAATATTGTAAATTGTTGTAATATTTTTATGTACAATATTATTACGTTCTTAATTTTTTCGCAAAACAAAAATAAACTTTCAAAATTGAGTGTAAAACAGAATTCGGCCGGAAAATGCCCCTTAATTCATTTTCTTTTAGTGTCATATTTTTAGTCGTCAGACGCGTCATAGTTATTAAAAATAATTAAGAATCAATTCTTCAGCAAGAATGTCGAATTTATTAACTATCGAAAATCATCATTTTGTAGAACGTATTTATAGGCCAGCTGCCAAACAAACTTACGACAAAAGTGTTGTTGTACCAAGAATAGCAAACATAATTTCTACATCGATTGCAAAATATCGCAACGTAATATTCAGCGCATAGCAATTTCGCGGCAATGCTGTCGAATGAAGATTCAACAATTTTACGATTAATTCCAGTAATAGCACAACTTTCCGTACAACGTGACGATCAATGATAAGCGACAGCAAAATCTAATTTTCGGAAGCTTTAGGTAAACGCTAATGATGTTTTTACATGCAATGTTGTTAGTATGATTGCTTCATAAGTTTTAATGGTCATATTTTTCATATGCTACGTGAATAATGTGACTGTGGTTAAAACTGGATGACGTATATGTAGCGACATATAGCGAGGCATTTTATCCTTATAAACTTTCAGTAATAAATTGCATAATTCATATGTATTAATAATAAATATTAGTAATAAATCAGAAAAGAATGTCATAATGTTTAATTTGATTATGCTTTAACTTATGAGAGTATTTATAAATTTTCTTTCTTAATGTGGGATGTATTTCATTTTATATAATATAATTATTATACATAAATATTTATTCTTAATTTAAAAATATATTATTTTAAATTAAACACTTTTTTTATATATTAAAATTGTTTTTTTTTCTAGATTGCTTAATTCATAACATAAGTAAATTAAAACTTGTTTGTGTATATCAGTTCATCATTCGATTAAATTTCTAATAATGATAAATCAGAAAATCGATTTAATTACATTTAGTTTAATTTTTTGTTCATTTATTATTTTTGTGAACAAAGAAAAAAGCTGCTTTCGTATTTCATCAAAAAACAATAAAGTGTCTTAATATCGAATTATAATAAGAATTATAATGAAAGATAATTAACGGATTTTTCATAAAGTCGATAGAGTTGATCTTTTGATGATTCAAAAGATGCTATTAATTAATTAAGATGTATCGATGAAAAATAAAGCAAAAAGAATTCGTTAATTATCTTTTATTTAATTTAATAACACCAAAGATATAACGTATTCAAATATTGTAAGACTGAATGCTTCTTGGATTCTGCATTACGCATTCGTAGAATTCGCTCATAGAATTCAGTCCCAGTCTATAGAATGTGTTCTCAACTCTCAGTACTCTATTACATTTCTCTTCCATTACCTACTGTGAGGATTTGCAATACATTTCTATTATATGATGCGTCGCAGAAAATTTCATAACATATTCAACGTTTGCGTGAAAACGCGATGTCAAATTGAAAGATTGCTCCACGATTTATTCGAGATCGTCTTCTCGCTTTACATATGAAGGCTTTAAATCCACTCTCTCGAAATTTTTCTTAACGTTGAAATTCTAGCAACAATATTACATGAAAGATTGTTGATAGGATTATGAAAAGATCATTATTAATTAGAAATTAATTAGAGTAGTATTCGTGATTTTACTTTCGTCTACAATTCTGGGACGATGAAAGACACATTTTTCCTTCGAGAAATACGAAAGTCTCATTTATCTATATATTCTCATAATTCACGATTACAATTTTTTTCGGGGTACTTCTTTTATTTCAGTCGATGCTAAAAATAGAAGATATTCTCGTGTAAGTGAGATATTGGAACAAGATAAACGGAAGAAGAATCGTAAAAAGAAATGGCGTACGATTCACTTTCACGACATCCCGCTTGGACATCATACGTATAATGTATTCTCTTTGAATTCCATTATTCATATCCGTCTCAAAGCAGCTTCTCGTAAAGTCAATTGCAAATACGCATTTATAAATACGATATCCCGCTTCGACGTTTGTTCCTAGTGACAGTTACGATCGGTAGTGATTATTCATTCAACACGCGTGCTAGTAGGATAGCGAGAAAGTATTTTGGGACAAGTATTTTCGATGTCGCACGACGGATTTGATTACGAGTGGAGCTTACGACAACAAGTTTCTACTTCGTTTGTCTCAAGGACTATTAGAAAGAGCTAATATATATTAATTTGTAAAGATTTTAAGTAGTAAACACACATTAGCAAACAATGATAATATTAATCCTCCGAATCTCTAATATTAAAATCTACAACAATCATTTGTCTGTGGGAGCCCTATTTAATTTGATTAATGCCCATTTTTACCAATGTAGATTAATTTTAATCTCAATTCAACTAATCTTTCATTTTTTTCTAATATCTCCAACTAGATGAACCGAAATTAAAATTAATCTATTATACATTAGTAGGAACAGGCATTTAATCCTGCTACTTATTTGTATGTAGTATAACATATATTTTGTTTGTATATTTTGTGTAGTATAACATATATTTGTATGTAGTATAATTTGTATGTACATTTGTATGTATATAGTATAACCTGATTTTTTTCTAATGTATTTTCATTGTTTATAATATTTCTATCGATAAATATACATACAGTAACTTGGTACTATTACTTTTCTTAATCTAGCGATTTAATTAAAAATAATTCTTTATAATATTTTCATTTTTGTAAAAAATATGAACATAAATCAAATTGAATTGGCTCTGCCATATCCAAGTGTATCTTTTCTGTAGTGTGACACAAAAAGAATTAATTCCAAGGAATTAAAATGACATAATTCGTATAAAAAAGAGTGTGTATAAATACTAAATTTATTTTAATAACAATAATTCAAATTTGAAAATGTGACACAAAGGATATATAATTGAATGAGTTCAATAAATCTAACTTCGATAGGTTAATACTCCGCTTCGTTTCTTTAATACATAACGGTAAAGAATGATTAAAAGAGAGAGAAAAAAAAATTTATATATTATGATTAGTACTTCTTATATATGAACTGACTTCAAGGAAGTTGTACTCGTTTTAAAAGGTATATGCTTTGGGCGGTAGCGTTGTTATAAATTTTTTCGAGACGTTAATGTGTTTCTTCTGAGAAAGTAAACGAAGCATATTAGTTAAAGCGCGCGCGTTAACCCAGAAAATAACGCAGGTGAAGAAGGATGGCGATTAAATGGATGTGCCGAGGACGTCGGGGATGCGATTAATATTCATTCGTATGGCCTTTAATGTTCTTGTTTTTCAGACGATCTCGTCTTATGTGCCTGCCATCAGTAATTAGCTTGCTCAGTACAAGACGATAAATCAACCTGCTAACGGATAATCCCTCGAGACGAGCCGCTCGTTACGTCATGCATTCGCAAATCTACATCTACATCTAATCTTGTGAAATTAGGTTTTGAAAGAAGAGACTTTAAAGTTATTGCCTCGTAAGTCGAATGCAAATAAGAAGATAACAGAAGATAGGAGAGTGCCTTGTTTCCCGATTTAACTTATCAATAGAAGTTCTCAGCATTTATTCTTTCCCCTCGATGTTTTCTCAAACGAGAATTGGAATTATTGTAATTCAGAAAAAAATCAAATGTCAGATTTTTTTCTGAATTACAATAATTCCATGAATCTTGATACACAAATAGATATTTCTGACAACCATTATACAATTGGATGTCAGTAAATATTTAAAAATTTAAATATTTAAAAAATAATCACACATTTATAATATCAAAACAAAATAAAAATTCTTATAAAAATATATCTCGAAATATTAACTTTTAAATAAGTAGGTAGTTTAGAGAGAGAGAGAGAGAGAGAGAGAGAGAGAGAGAGAGAGAGAGATACTACTAATAGTAATAAATAGTAAGTGGCTACAAGTAATTACTTACCCTAACCTTAAAATTTTAATTTAGTTTAACTTTTACTTACGTTTACCTTAACCTAAGTTATT
>NW_012130080.1:2518041-2520178 GCF_000143395.1 Atta cephalotes | reverse complement strand
GTAGTAGTAGTAGAGAGAGAGAGAGAGAGAGAGAGAGATACTCAAATTGATAAATGAATGGCTCAGAATATTCCTCCCAAAATTTATTGTAATTTTCTAGTTCTTACCAGTATATTATGTTTTTACATTACATTATCCTGATGAGATAGACGAATATAAAAATAATAAATTTAAGACTTTTGGGCAGGTGGGCAATACTTTTTATTTTTCTTTTTCAGAATAAGAAAATTAAATTTTCAAAGAAAATTATGCTTGGGATGCCGTGACTACCGATCTTGTAAAGATTAATTATATTCTAGTTAAAAGCAATTTTAAACCTTATTATGTAATTGTTACAATTTTATATATTCACAAATAATAATTTACGTAATAATAATGTTATTCTCCACATATAATTGTCTCAAACAAAGAGCTTGTTGCACATATTACACATTAATATTAATAATTACAGAAATGATTGCAAAAGAAATAACATACTGACGATATTCAGCAGATAAGATTTTAAACTGAGAAAAGTATAATTTATTACTAATTTCATTAGGTATGATTCCATTGTATGTGTTATTCTCACTGAAATTTAATTTAATACTGACCAATTTAATGCTGAAAATTATTATTTCGACAGTGTTTTTAATATTCCAGTATTCAATTTTTGGAAAGGTTAAATCAGAATTTACAAAATATATTGAAATTACGAAAGCTTATCTCAATAGAATGTGAAAAAAGATTTGTCACATTTAAAATCGAAAATTTTCCTTTTCAAGCCCTATTGAAAATTGGCAGTGATTTGTAGCATGAAGACAATCCTAACGATTTATATGTCATTCTTTATAATATTCGATATTGAATTGTGGATTTATCGGTGATTGCCAATTGTATACTAGTCTGTCTCCATCACTCGTGTCCTCTCAATCAAAAATTGATCGCCCTTACGCGTGTGACGCATCGTAATTGCATGTGTCGAACTTCGCGATATATTCTACATCGATTGTTACTTTTTACGAGCGCTCGTTCGCAGGGAAAAAAGGAACGACTGGTGGTGGAGAGCAAACGAGAGTCAGGCCAGGAAGGGCGAGCTTTACGAGGATGAAAGTCGGATTTATCAGACGATGCATTAACTGGTAAAGCTTTCAGTCAATACGATATAAATGTTACGATAAAGCAATTTTGAATAAAAATCACTTAGAATTCTTCAACATTGGTATTTTTGATAACAAAATTGCTACAAGATTTTTTCATTTATAAAGAAAATATTTTTTATATAAAAAGTTTACTTTTCTGTCGTTTAACTTTCAACTATAGCTACGAAAACTACATTTAAATTTTAAAGCATCTTATCCAAAGTACCTACAGAATATAAGTAAACATCTGCTTTAGAGGAAAATCAAAATTTTTTATATCTACAATTTAAATCTTAGTACTAATCGTACAACATTATATTTAAAATTATGGCTCATTGTTGTAGTCAAAGGTTAATCTCAAATAATTTAGTTTATACACATTTCACTGATTGCTTTCTTAATAAAAATAATTATGATGATATTTTAATTATAAATAGCGGAAAAAACACAAATATTATCATTATTGTAGAATTACAAGAAGTAATAAAAGGAAATACGAAAATCCAAGAAACTTCATAAATTTCATCTTACTAAAAAAATTATTACTTTCCCTTTTACATAAAAAAAATCGGATTAAATGAAATTTTTGCAAGTGAATTAATCATCACAAAATCTCGAAAACAATTTACACACGCAGTTAATTTAACTATGAAATCTCGCAGTTGTAATATTCCTCGAATTTATTTCTACCGTTGTCACGACTGCGAAGGGTTGTGGTGACGATGACGCAAACTGAATGCCGTCATTGCCGTCCACAGTGACCTCGTAGTAGAGAATAAGGGCATTGTTGACACCGCGCATTTACGTAGATTAACTCGTTGCATTCGAAATCGAAGCATTCACGTACATCGCAATATCTCACTTCCTTTATTATTACTAAATAAGAGAAAGAGAGAGAGAGAGAGAGAGAGAGAGAGAGGAGGAAAAGAAAAAGAAAAAACAAAAACTAAATAAATTTAAATTTACTATATTATATAGTAGTAGATAAACGAAAACGAAAGTAACGTAAAACGTAA
>NW_012130080.1:2507172-2518021 GCF_000143395.1 Atta cephalotes | reverse complement strand
TAACGTAACGTAACGTAACGTAACGTACTACTACTACTACTACTACTACTACTACTACTTACTTACTTAACTTAACTTAAGTTAAGTAAGTAAGTAAGAAGAAGAAGAAGAGAGAGAGAGAGAGAGAGAGAGAGAGAGAGGGGATGAAAAAGAAAAAGAAAAAAAACCAAATATAAAAATTTTTCTACATTTATATTGATAGATGAAACAAGATCGAAAGAAAAACTTTAACAAATCTTATTTCACTTTTACATCTTGGATAAAATTCTTGTTTAGTTTACGAAAGAGAAAGTTCAGGGAAACCTTAAGCATCTCTAAGTCCAATGAGAAAAGCATCCGAAGAAATGCTTCCGTTGGTGAGATAACGACGCTCCAAGGAGAATCCTAGTAAAAACTTCTGAGAAGCAATTAGAAATTCTTGAGTTGGAAGTCAAGAGTAAGGTCGTCCTTGCACCCGTGCATTGTTCTTGCTGTTGTATGATTATATTATCTCCAATTTCGTTCCTTTTACCAACTCCTCAAATTCTTTTTATCAAAAAATAAAGATGTCTTTGCAAGATTTCATATTCGTTATAGCTACGTGAAATAGTTGCTAAAAAAAATCTGTATTAAAGCCAAAGAGCTATAATTCCTATTTCAATAACAATTTCATCAAATCATTCAATTAATTTAACATTTATCAGTTATTTTTATAATTTACTTCGTAACTTACATTATAATTAATAATGCTATCATTATGATATCTAATTTGCTTTCATTTTAGTAGAAAAGAATAAAAGTAAAATATAAAAATACGTAATTTTAGGCTTTTATATGCCGTAACATCAATACTTATACAATCAATTATTAAAAATTAAATAATTTTATTTTTAAATTAAATTTTAGAGATACAAAATCCTTTAGAAAGTAAATCTTAATAGAATTTTGATTTTAATGAGATATTTTACTGAGATATTTAGTATTAAAATTAAAAATTACAGCAAATTGAAGATACCAAATTTTGAACTGTTGTTATAGAAAATAATGTGTTGTTATTAAAAAATATTATCTTAATAATTAATGTAAATTTTACGCAATATTTTCTGTAGTTCAATAATCTATATATTATAATTATTTAATTAAATTAAAATGTTGAAACGATAAAAAAATGTTTAAATTATAAGCAATTGAATGTGGATAGTAAATTAGATTTTAAATACAATTAAATAAAAATTTTATTCTTAAATTTAAGTACGATTTAAGAGCTCTTTAAAAGTACAGATTCAATCGGCTTAATTATTTAATATTAAATTATAAAAGTTCATAATAAATGATAATTCTTTAAGAAATTTTCTTTAAAGAATGATCTTTTTCAAATTTGTCAACGAGATATCCTACATATAGAACGGAAATGAAACAAGTTGTTGTAATCTGCAAAGATGTATACAGAAATATAAGTGCGCAAAGAGCCAGCTTTTTTAACGCTTTCACGAACTTTTCTCATCCTGACAACTCTTGAATGGCCGACTTTCGTTTTCTGTAGAAAATGGTGTGTCCCTGTTACGCAGAGGGTACTGATGACATGTTTCTCCGGACGCAAATGTCGAGTACACCGACAATCCGCTATACCGTCGCTAGGCGATGACACGTTTCAACACTCGGGGATGCGGACAAATTCCAGCTTCTCAGTCATCCCATGTTAACACATGAATGTCCAGAGGCGCTCTTGAATTACAAAGAATGGCATTGCTACCACGATGTTGTTGCGTTGTTGCAACAACTATAGAGAATCTTTTGCCAAAAGACTGATGAAATTATAAGTTCAAGAGTTATCTCGAAAAGGGATACCGTATAATTACGTTTTTGCTACGAGTTTTAATAAGACCGATTAAAATAGAACTAAGAAGTATCATGTTCTGTATATTTATGCTACCCTTTACAAAGTATTTTATATGTTTAAGGATTATTGTATTCTAATCACAACTTCTCAAGAAGGATTTATATAAGAATAATAAGACAAAAAATAATCTTGATGTATTTAATCTTATCGCAAATAGTTAATCTCTCAAAACATACGTTACATTACTGGATGTACATGTATGTTTTGTTCATTTAATTCTACAAGTTGCTTTGCGGTTGTACAAGATGTTTAAGAGCTCGAGTTTGCTTTAGATGATCTTGAAATAAGATTAAGTTTCCGTTGAGAATTGTACACAATGATTAATACTACGTGATTGTCCAAGTTTTAATGATAATTATGATAGAATCAGTGTGTACGCGTGTGAAACACAATGAACGAATCGTCGCGACAGGTCTCTATACACGATAGAAACTGATTGACTGATCGATTCAGTCTGCATTTCTCTGCAAACGTACTGGTGTGGAATTGATTCGTAGAATTGGACGTCATGAAAAAAACTATTGAATTTTCCATGATGGAAGCCGAAGTTTTTTTGCCGAATGTAATTATCAAAGGGCGTATAGGTATGGATTGTAGAAAGAGGAGTGCAAGGCTCGCATTTCCCTTATGAGTTTCAAGGAGAGGAAGAGAGAAGAAAGTTCATTTAAAAAGCGTTGTCCCGCTAATTAAAATTTCACTTAAATAATGGTAAAATTATTCCTTTTTATTAACACTGTTATGATTTAATAAAATATATTTTATAATACACATAACATATAAATAAGTTGTTTATATAATTAATGTAATTATATATCATCACAGCTTGTACTTTTTTGACCAATAGCAAATAATATATTCATTACCTCATAATATATTCATAATAATATATTCATTACCCCTTATTTTATATTTTCTTTATAATCATGTTTATAAAAAAAATTGTTACTTTAGCATTTTCATGCATGTATATTTTATGTCAATATTATTTATATTATTATATTATTATGTCAATATTGATTATGTCAATATTAAATAAGTTACCTATATTCGTACAAATCTTAATACTGTTTTGATACTGTTTGGAATTCCTCTTTATAATACTGATCACAAAAGAGAGCATCTACAAAGTAGATATTCTCTACTATTGTAATTTTTTTTTTCTGTGAAAGTATTTCATCGACAATTTTATGTGCAGTAGCAGTATAATGTCCTAAGCTTCAAATCAAAGAGAAAACAGGTTTTATTAAATGCTCTCGATTATTAAATGCAAACTAAATTGTTAAATATATTCTAAATGTAAGAAATGCTTGTTATTAATAGCAAGCTTAAGCGGTTCAAAGAGGATTATCGGATTTTCTAGATAGGATGTCCTTCTCGATTTTACCAATACAAACGTGAGTTTAATGTTAATTAATCTCTTCTCGCGGGAGAAATTTTTATAAAATTGTCAAGGACTGTTTATCGCATAAGCTCAAGATTACATCGGAACAACATCTATTTATAGCGGCAAGAAGATGAAATGCTATCGCGCGATTTGCTTCTACACTGAAAAAAAATTTACTTAAATCTTAGTATTTTTTTAAATTGTGCTAAGAAAATATTTACTTACAATAAATAAATATGTACTTATAATAAAAAAATGTAAGTACTTATTGTTAGAACTATTCAAACAAATATTTATTTTGAAATTTAATATATATATTTTTTCATACATTTCATTATTCTAATTATTGATTCCGGCCAAAGTTGTACGAGAGATAATCTCGTCGCAAAATTTTAATAAACAAAAGTGCGAACTTTTGTTTATTAAAAATATCCGCGAGGGATAATTCTCGTTCTTTGCTTTCGGCGAAGCTTATTCAGAAAGCCAAGATATGTAGCTCTCGCTTTTGAGCGTGAAAACTGCCTTCTCCTACAACAGTAACAAGGCACTTTACGTTCTGGTAAAACGATGGAACCTCGAGAAGCAAGTCATACCACAAAAAGCTCATGTGCACTCGCGCATAACGATGCGCGAGTGAAGCTATGTAGAGAGAATCTCTTATACAGCTCGCTACGAATACGGGTAATTGAAACTGTGGGTGCAAAAGGCCAAAAGCAAGCCTCATCTTCCTGTGTTATTTAAAATAGATAAGCTGAATCATTTTTTTAACGTATAAAACATTTTTTGACGTATAAAATTTTTTCTACGAATTTTTTCTACACGCTATTGATCGTAATTTCTACGAACATCCTATTTCTAAAAATTCGATATAATAAAAAGAAGAAGATTTGATCATCTCTTAATTTTATCACCTCGAGTGTTCGTTAGAATTCTAAAGAAGCTATTTACTTTGAAGAAACTGTTTTGTTTCTACGAAAAACTTTCGGAAATTGGTATTTCCACTCGAGAATGAAAAATTGCTAGACTTTTTTATTTTCGTTCTTATCGTTTTGAATGTTCATTGTGTTTTTTTAAATATAATATAGAGATTGTAGAGATAGACGTCGAGATTGCGTATCCGCAGCAAGTGTAAACATAGATACAGATAATTAAATGCTGACATTTTTGAACAATTTTAGTTAGTTTAAGAAAAAAATTACTTTCGTATTAATTCATGAATTAATAAAACGGGAAAGATTCCAAGTACTCGTTTTTTAGATGGAAATTTTAACACGTTAATAAATTGATCTTTTTTTAATTCAGATACTTTTTGAGATTTCTGAATATCACTTTAAAAATTCTACTAAAACTTAAATTGATTCTGCTGGAAATAAAATAGTAAGTTATAAATAGTAATAGGAAGTTAAAATAAATTTGTATACAATAAAAATGCAAAGTTCATACCTTTATTTTTTAATTTTTATTTTTTAATGTTTATGTTCATCTTAAACTTTTTAAATAATAAGGAACTAGAAAAACATCAGACCTCTATCAATTATATTTTTGAAATTGTCAGAAGAGATAACTTCAGTAAGATTAACTTCACAGAAATTAAATAATCCATTTTCCTAGAAAAATATCATTTTCAAATTTTTGTCATATAATCTGACATTAGAATGATAAATCAATTCGGAGAAATATATTCTGCTTGTCAATGTATCACCAATCATTTACGACATTATTCATTACTTATTACGTATGAATTATCTGTAATGGGATTATTAATTGTTGATTTGACAGGGAAAACGGAGTTCATTAATACTTAATGATTCTGAACTATGCCGATGTTAAATCTATTTCTGTCACTGACATTTGCATGCAATGATCGATTGGCAACGGTTGGGCGTCTAGGATATTAGATGTCACCCACTACTCTAGGCTATTGCTGAAATCGAATTAATCCTGTAAGTAGGAGGCTGTAAGTAGGAGGTAACTGATAATACGTACGTTGCAAATCGATAGATCGATTATTTACAAAAGAAATCAATTGAAAAATGTCCGAAATCGAAATTTACAAAAGCATTGAATGCATGAATTTCTTAATTTAAAAATTCGTATTTATTTTGACGAGAATTATGATAACATTGAAAGAAAATCTCTTGTACACCCAATTAAACAAACTGCTTATATCTTTCGAAGGGAATTACAACTGAATGACAATGTATTCAGTGATTTCATTCTAAATGATCAATGATGATTTTTAAATAAATATTCCATGACTGTTTGATTCTCTTTATTACTATAAAACCTCAAACCGTTTTATAAATATTAATTAATAATTTTTTAAATATGTTATTATTATTAAGAAATATATTATTATTAAGAAATATGTAGTTATTATTAAGAAATTTCAATAATTTCAATAATAATAATTTCAATAATAAATAGCAAAATTATTTTCGTAATAAAACCATAATAGTGTTTTTGCATATTGTATAACAAATCGTGATGAAAATTAAATTGTGATGAAATTAATAAACTTGTATCGAGCACAACATATACCAATAATTTAAAATATGAGCATAACAAATTATAACATATGCATTGTTATTCATAGTTTAAACAGTATATGCATATTAAAATGCATATATAGATTTATATATAGATTTATATATAGATAAAATTCTTCGTAGTAATAAATTTAATATTCATTTGTGTGACATCTGAAATCCAATGTAAGATAGACTTATCTTTATATATTAATAATAATGCTGATACAATAACGTTTTTAGTATTTTGTAAAGCTTTACCAACTTTGTATACAATTACGCGTATATAATTAACTGTATATTGAGCTACATTAATTATAAAGACGCCTCCAGACGCTATGGCCAACATTAGCAAATATCATATACATACATGGCATACATAATTATTCATACTGAATATGGTTAGCAAATATGTGCAAAGTTGGTCTATACGTTGGTCACATTATCTAGAGGCGCCTTAACGCTAATATAATAAAAATTTTTTAAATAACAAATAATTTAAGAAGAAAAATAGTATTAAAGAAAAACTTTTCTTATATTAGCGTAACGGTTTAAGGAATTTATAATGGTATTATTATTGTCGATAGAATTAACAATAAAAACGAGTCGAGAAAAGAAACATTTGCGTTTTTAGGATTCAATCTATGTTCGCAAAATCTCGGAATATTACATGTAATATGCACCAACGCTCGCTATTGGTTTTGTTGGCGCCTCTTTTCTTTCTTCTACTCTCTTTTAATATTGACTAAAATTGTCGACAGCATAAATTGCAAAAGTTATTTTATCTCCACATTTGCTTTTAACCAAAAATTTCAATCTTGCCTTCATTCTACTTCAATACTTTTACAAAGAAAAGATTAACTTTATGAGAATTCTTTGTATTCACTGAAGATAGCTCACTAGTTCTATCATAGCGTAAAGAAATTTAAATATTATACAAATATATAATCGATAATTGAGTTTCGGATGTATTGTGATATTATTTTTATTATTACATATCATCATTATGTAATTACTGAAGATTTACATAATATAATGATAAAATGCTGAAGTATTTCAGAAGTATGTTTTGATATTTGAAGTGAAGAAAATGTTTGAAATGATGTACCTTAGTGCCTCGACAAGAAGGCGACAAGTGTCTCTAGATAAGTATCTAGTGGAATGGCTTCAACAGATTCTTTTACAGAAAAATTGCATGGGAATTCTCATGCTTGACAAAATCTATTTTACTTACAAAAAACTGAAAAATGTACTTTCTACAATATATAAATAAAAGAGTATTTTCTATATAAACAGAATTATGGACTATTTAAGGCTTCAATGAAAAATTTCTATGAAAAATTAACACAATTAACTTAAAAAAATATCCTTTGCTTTTTGGAAAATAATTTTTTGTTTTTAGAAAAATTCTGTATATAATTTATATTTATAAATTCTGTAATATAATTGTGCTGTAAAAGTCCACGTATTATCAGGCAGGAAATATTCTTTTGTGGGATAATCATTGATCAAGAATTGATTCAAGAGATGCTTGAAAAAGAAGCATGATAACATTGTACTGTATAGTGAAAGCTTGTTCAAAATTTTACGTAAAAGCGCAGATGCAAATAGTGACCTATTTTCTCGCAAAAATATTTGACTTGGTAGTGAGAACTGTTGCTGGGTGAAGAGAGAAAGAATCAGATATATTATCGATCATGTATTTTGGCGAGATGATTTAGATTTATATTTTGTTATTCAGATTTAATAATAAAACTTAACTGCATCTTTTCTCTTATTTTTTATCTTAATTATGATAACGTTTAATCAAAGATTAATAATTAGTAATAATAAATCTCCTTCTAAATACAATTAGAATCCCCTTTCCTATTCATTCAGTCATTCTATCTCCTCTTATATCATAAAATCGATCAAAGTGGTTATATTACAATAACAGACATAAAGAGCACATGAATATAAAACGTTTAAAATCTTATCATGCTATAAGACGATCAAATCATCTAATAAAGCTAAATGTAAGACTGAATACAAGATGCCATATTATTGTTTAATAAAGTCAAATGCAAAAAATATATTAGAAAAAGATTTCTTGAACTAAGATCTAGCAACTACAGGCAATTGCAAGAAACTTATTCTTTAATCAAATTTAATAAACTTATATTTTAATTAACTTGTTCTTTAATCAAGTTTAATAAACTTTAATGAGATTTTAATTTTAGATTTGATTGTCAATATATTATTAAGAAAAAAGAATTTGTAAAAAAAAAAACGTTTGATTAAAGTACAATGAGCTTTCTAAATAGTTTAAAGAATAAATTAATGAAGTTTCTGTGTGTAAACTTGCGTAAAGAAAATATCTACCTCCGTATATTCGCTAAATGGGAATCATCATTAAATGATTGATATAGACTGGACATGCGGTATCCCATGCTTAATGGGCGCGGGTTTCCGAGTGTGTTAATGTTACCACACGCGGCAGCTATCCGACCTAAATGTAATTTACATTCCCTTCGGCCACTCAGAGTTCGCGTATTATTAAAAGCAACCAGTGGCGCGTGTGGGATAATCACAATTATGCCATTTCATAATGGACCAGAAAATCGTTCATTAAATGTAAATGTGAACAAGACAGTATTTCGATCAAGACGCAGAAGAAGCACTTAATTAAATGGAATGGATGAGATATATTCTCACCCTTCGCCTCGAAGAGAATTATACCCTCTGCCCTTTGTGAACACACGTGATAAACTTTATACACCTTACCACTATATGTTTGAAATATCTTAGATGATGAAGTATGACGACGAAGATGCAGAAGAAGAGACAAGAGGAACAGCGAAACAAGGTAACTTTATTATAGGTCAAAGTGCTTCCTTTATAGCAACATTCTCCAAAGAATCCTTGAAAATTGGAGTTGTTTTGCGACGTCTTATCTTTACCGTAATTTAAGCGTCTACTTCGCTCTGTCATTTCTTTTTTTTTTAGATAAGTTTTTAATATAAATTTTAATATAAATAAATTTTTCATTTTTGTCAACGACACTAAAAGATTCTTTATCGAAATGAGCATCATGAAGAGCATAATGAATCAAAATATATCTTCAAAGTTAAGATAAATAACTGAATAAAATCTTATTTAAATGGATGCCCTTAATAATATTTCTACGTAAATTTTGAATCAAATACATTTTCTAATTTTATAAACTGTGCGCCGATTACTTAAAACGCAATTCTAAACTGCAGCTGGAATAATAATATCATAAATTAAATTAATCATGAATTTTAATAATAATGTGATGTTAATGACATCTTAAAACATTGTAAAGAATTAACTGCAAAAATGTATATTTAAAAATTTACATAGAAATACTGTATTAAGCACCAATGTCCATTATATATATATAATTGAATAAAGTTTTATTCATTTATTTGTTATTCATTTGACAGTTAATTTCCATATATAATTGGAGTAATTTATTATTCCGAACTTCTCTGTGGATTGCAGAGCTCGGGGAAATTGCAGTGTCCAAAACCGTGTAACGGGATTATCGATCCTGTTGATTGTTGACTAGCAACAATGTTTGCGACAAAACAGAATTTTCACTGTTTTTTTTTTAAACATACGCGAGATACAAGGGCAGAGAAATACAGGAATGATAATAAACACAAGATTCTCCGGAGAATCATAAGCACACGCGTAGGGCGAGCCGCACCTGGATTTTACAACAAGCTCGCATTCCATTAATGTATAATGAGTTAAAGGAAGTTGCGAAATGACACGACCTTATCTTTTTAAATAAGAAAAACACAACGTGAACAGCAAGACGCTACTATCACACCTGCGACTGTAAAATATAAAAAGAAAATAAATAGAAGAGACAAATTAAATCAAAAGTAATGTATAGCTTAACCAAGAAATATTAGGCACTTATACTTTTTCATTAATTTGAAATTTTTCTACCTGTATTGTTTTCTGTTATCGATATTAATTAATTATATGTACTGATATTATAGATACATAAGTTTAAAAGTCCTTAAACAAAGGACTCTTCAAAATTTAGCAAATATTACATAAAGTAATTCTAAAAATGACAACTAGACATTTAATTATAAATAATAAATAATATCTAAGGATTAAATTAAAAAGTCAGATTTGATTATAAAATTAGTGACGATTAGGTATAATATGATCCTTTACATTTAATCATATTAAAGATACAAATATAAAATATATCATAAATTTTCATACTAATTCTTCGTATCATATTCTTAATCTTTCAATAAATTCTTTTTTCATTTTTTACAAAATAAAAACGCAATATAATTTATTTTAATTAAAAAATATTTTTAAAAATGCTTGATTATAATTGCTAAAAACAGATAACTGACAAAGCGATTAATTATATTATATTATATTACTAATCACTTTTTCGCGAAGTGATGTATTGGTAAATATTTAAATTAAAATTATTATTATGTGTTTTCAAATATCATTGAAATTAAAGGATGAATTTGACATTCTACGAAAAATGTTTTTAAAAAGGAATGATAATAGATTATTATGTATTTTAACAAATACACCAATACATATAAAGATCTATAAAAATACATTGTATATATTATATACGTATCGCATATTCATACATATGCACATGTAAATATGCATGGGGTTGAAATCGAATCCGCTTTTATTATCTATGTAATCTGTATCGTGTAATGGAAACTGCATGAGATTTTATCTTTGTTTCTATCGAAGAGAGATTATATGAAACACGTGTACAGTGAGACCTTTGGAAAAGGTCGAAATATTACAGACGTAATAATTATCCAGAATAAAGCGAATAATAATTCATTAGTTGAAGTTAATTAGGAAAGCATGTTGTGATGAAATCGCAAATTGTTTTCGCGTGTATTCTCTACAAAATTATCTGTGATGAAAATTTTTTATGTTTATAAACATTTTGCGCGAGCACACACACACACACACACACACACACACACACACACACACACACACACACACACACACACACACACACACACACACACACACACACAC
>NW_012130080.1:2480848-2507152 GCF_000143395.1 Atta cephalotes | reverse complement strand
GCACACGCACACACACACACGCACGCACGCACGCACGCACGCACGCACACGGTATTTGATTTCTTTTAAAAATATGAATAAAGTCGTATTATTACATATATAATATTTATAGAAATCAATTTATATATATAAACACATAAACACATAAGATTCATTTTATTCTTAATAACTATTTATTATACAATATTACTTAATATATATTTTTTATCAAAAAATAAACAATAGAAACAGAATAAAGTATACATTAAATATATGAATATAATAATAATGAATAATTCTCTTGTAAATCGAAAAATTTTCTTGCATAGCTCAGCATTATACATTGTATACATTTGATCTTTAGAATTTTTTTTCAATAGACGGTTCAATACGTCTGGTTTTTGCATAATTTCTCTAAACGGCAAACAGTCAATACTACTATCCATTGTTATCTTTAATCTCTTGGAAATCATATTATCACCCTGGAGCGAGCATGAATCGTTCGAATTCGCATGTGAAAATTTCAATTTTCTTTTATAAAAGGAAAACAAGAATTTCTTTTTTAGAAGAAAAAAACTTAAAACCATAAGCATGATAAAGTGTCTTATTCGAGGGTAGTCAAACGAAATAGAAGAATTTTCTCCAAACAGAATTTATCTTAATCTATATCATCTTCAGACACAACCGTAACAGAACAATGCTTACCTTTTTCCTCCCCAACAGTAATCGACAGTAAATTCAAGGAAAATGGGTCGGCGAGCAAAGCGAATGAAAAGCTGGGTTTCTCTTAAATCTTTGACATCTCATCGGGCGTAAAATTCTGCGTATTGTTCGTGATAGGCGCGAAATTTAATCATGTAAAATACGCGTGAAATCGCTCATTTTTTAAATAATCCTTCGCTCTATAATTTTAATTAATAAACAACTTGTTTATAAAAAAAAATTCTGTGATTCTTTTATTTTTATTATATAAGATTAAGATCGTATTTGATCTTTTATAATAAAATGTTGGAAAAAAAGAAATATTTGTGGCTTTACAATTATTATTTTTATGTAATATATATTATAATATTTTTTCTATAATAATAATGATAAACATTGACATTGATCCTCTAATAACATATTACATATATTTAAATGTAATTTAGGAATGGACAGTTCTCTGAAGAATCAATTCTTTCGCATCTGGAGTTTATTTTACATAATACTCGCAATACTTTTAAAATTATTATAAATAGAGATTTCGTCCCTATTGTTTATTAAATATTAAACAAAGATAAATCGAGCGTATGAGCTTTACATGAAAGATATCCCGAGTACGAAAGAGGAGAATCAACGCAAAACTGATCCCATTCCTAAATCAAATTAATTTTATATGTAAAGAATATATGTTCAATTTGCGATTCAATTTGCGAGCAGAGCAAATTTCCCTTACAAAAACATATAATACGATTAAAAAGATAAATTTAAATGTCTATTCATACCCACCCATCATTGCATCTTTCCCACAAAAAACCCAATTTTCTACCATAATGCATGTTCAATCGATTCATTTATATTCAACGTGCATTAAATGCACACTTAATACACATTAAATGCACACTTAATACACATTAAATATATATTATAGTTATAACTTTATATATTATAATATATTTATATATTATATATATAATATATTATATAATATATTTTCTACATTTTTAAAACAATACGTTTTCTAAACAATGATATTCTGAGAAATTATTTTACATTTATCATGTACAATAGCATAGATATTACCATATGAAGTACGATAAAATGTAAAATGGTACGCGAGTTCTTCTTTTGCGTGCACCGCGCATGATGAATCGATGAAATAAATCGATGAAAGAAATTTCCTCGTTCGTTTTCATTTTTCGTATCTCCCGTGCTCGTAAAAATAGCTGAGATCATATGGCGTTTTCCTTTTTCTTGCATATACGTGAAGCGATTCGTTTGACATGATCCGTGATGTGAAAGTTCTACGTAAAACGAAACGCAATGTCGAACAGCTACGCCGAACGCTCATAAAACGCAATTAGGCGCTACTAATAAAGCACTTCATATAACTAGTGTCTATGCACGATACGACTCATAAATTATATGTTAACACGAGACTAATTTTCTTGTCATTTGATATACGAAACATGTCCCGATAAATTAAACAATGTGAATTCGCAAATAATAATTGCTATTAATAAAATTAATGTTGTAAGATATTAAATATTTGATAATAATCTGCTTTTATGGAAAAAAATTTGCAAAAAGCATAATTATTTTTGAAAAATGTTTTTAACACTGGTAAATGTTTTCTAACACTGATAGGCATAAAAGTAGATAATTTTAATAAAAAAAAATCTTAAAAATATTTGTTTTTTTCTGGTTTTTGTATAATTTTTTGCACTTTTATAAAATAGATATCATAAGTTTTAAGTTTCTAATAAATTAAATTAAATTAGTAAAATTTAATTATTAAAATACTATAAAATAAATCCACTAACATAATGTTATTTGATATCATATAGCAAAAGTAAAAAATATCTGCGTAGTTGCCCCCCCCCCTCTCACCTTAATCAAAATTTAATGAATAAATTATATAATAATGCGCTCTCAAAATGTACAAAAAATTTTTTTTGCGGATTTTGAGAGCGCATTATTATAAAAAGCGCATTATTATATAATTTATTCATTAAGATTTGATTAAGTGGAGGGGCCAGCTAGACAAATGTAAATAAAAATTATATAAGAGTACTGCAAAATATAATAATTAAAAAATAGACATGAAATAATATTTTATAGTAGTAATATATTATTCCTAAAAATTTATATAAATGCTAATGCTGATTTATTAGTTATCAGATATTTGAATATTTTACTTGTTTAAGACATTATAAATACTAATGTATATTAATGACACTGACCTTCATCAAATATATGTTAATCACAACAATCTGTGAAAAATGTTTCTACCCGATTTTAGCAGATATCATCTGTAACGACAATTTATTTCCGGAACATGGAACCGTCAATATGTCAAAATGATTAAAATCAAATGTTACAAGACAAGGTCATCCAGTATAGAAAAAGTATCTCTCTTAAAGGCGTTTATTATATTATTTATTTAAAAGTGATATGCTCGTATTTATCGATAAATAATTTTGTATTTAAACAATTATTCCAAATAATTGGATTTAGAAAAATATTAAATTTAATTTAATACATAAATAACAAAGAAATAATATTAAATATAATAATGGACATTTAATTACGATTAAAAATCTCTTTTGTGAATTTTGTGATAAAATTGTAAAGCTTTTTCTTAATAAAAAATATATGTACTTTTATTAACTATGAAATTTGAGACATTAAATTTTGAAAAAAATTAAATTAAAAAAAAAATGAAGATTATTATTTATATAGATATTTGTGTGATAATAAAAATTAAATTTAAAGAGAGATATTGAAAAGAAAGAATGTAAGTTTTTAAACAATAAATAATATAAAATAAAAATTTTTCTAATTATGTTTTTATCTATAAATTTATTATAATTTGAATATAAATTAGGTAAGATTAGATAAGAAAGAATGATTCGATAATAATTGTATGTCGTTAATAATAGCTATAATAAAAGGGAAAATATCGTGAAATGTCATTTATAAAAGGTCATATATAAATCAAATTTTGTCCTCTCAATGATTTCAAATATATATTCCTCAAAAATTCTTATAAAGAGTACTCAGGTCTATTTCTGAATAAACAAATTTCAGTTAATTTTTAAAAAAGTTTAATAATTTTATCGACAAAATAATTAACAAGGCAGAGAATCAGATACAGATAAGCAAAAATATGCATTATATTTCATATATACAAACGAGGACTGACAACAAATGAACCTCACTTGGTTCGATAAGTAAATAAGTGAACTAGATTAATACTAAATAATGGCTAGAGTAACTCTAGACCTTGATGAGACCTAAATCAAAAGCGGTAGGGTCACTGTTACTTGCAAAGTTTCAAAACCGTGTTCTGGTTAAAGTTATTACGGACATATTAATTACAGTAAACTATCGAGCAATACACGCGACACAACCTGATTTTATTGAGGTTTCGCGCAAAAGGGGAGAAGAAAATGAACAAACTGACTATTTCGTCGACTCCACGAAACATCAATCGAGAATCGATCCATACTCGCTAATAATGCACAACTGATACTACGGTCTATCTTATGTGGATATACGTGAACATTATTTCCCCACGGATATGCAAACTGATTTAATGTCAGTCAAGGCCACTGTTAACCTTCGTCTATTTGTATATCATCTATCTTGCACGCTCCTTTTGCGCTTTTTTGATGCAGTGTTATTATTGTATTCTACACTTCGTTCATATCGAATGGATTACCTTATGCAAATACGAAAATAAATCTCTCGAATTCGTGCTGAATCTTTTAAGTCGGAATATACATGTATGTATATGTATCTTTAAGTAGGAAAGATATATATTATTTTCCTTTTTAATTAGGGATTTCTTTATCCAATTCATTCTCGTTTTCACGCATAAAATTTAGTAATCGAACTATTACTCACTATAATTTCATTTATCAATATATCAATTATTTATTATAGCTTCATTTTTTCTATATTTATATAAACTCCAAAAACGTATAAAACTTTTCCTAATATAGAGTTTAAAAGATAAAGTTTTAATGTTTATTAAATGCTATATTAAGTTAAAAAAATGTAATTAATCGTAATTTCTTATTTCTAGCTAAAAGAAAATCTTTAAAATTCTAAAAAGAATCATAATTAAGTCATGCGAAAAATATCGCCTACTTAATATTTTAATAAGTCACTTTCTTCTTATATTTTCTTTTTATATTTTATTTTGTTTCCATAAAAGGAATATCATCACGTTATCATCACGAATAAAAATTAAGCCGATTAAACTTCGTTTAAGATAAAATAAAAGTTTTAGTAGGACAATGTTTAAGGAAAAAAAGTCTCGCAAATTTATTTTAAATTTTCGTTAGACATATAGATAACAAAACTGCTTATGCAAATTAATTTTCACTGTAAAATTATTTTTTCGCAAAGAGAATAACATAATAATCAAGAATTGCCTACAAGAATTAACTAGATAAATACAAATAATTACATAAATCCTGAAAAAAATTCAATAAATTTTTCAAATTTGAGTGATGGCAAATTTTGCTTATTTTTTGGACCTCGAATTTCAAACTTTTTTAAATGATAAATAGTACTATAGTACTTAGATGAAACATTAATCTCAGTAAAATTTCAAGATGAGCATAGACACGATTCCGGAGATACAAGGAAGTGAAAACATCCCGATCTGTGAGAGGCAAGGGGACTCACATTAAAAAAGTACTCCAATCTGTAAGAAGCAAGGGGACTCACATTAAAAAAGCACTCCAATCTGTGAAAAGCGGCGTCAAATGTCAACTCCATCTATTTCGGGGAATTTTTATGCTAAACGAAAACTAAGGTCATATTGAATCTGGCGTAAAAAAATCCATAAGAAACAATATATTTCACTTCATTAAATATATTCCTATTTTATTCCTTGGTATGGACACTTGAAGAGTTTCATGTACTTTCATGAGTTGTAAGAAACTATCACTTTCATCTCTTCATATCTTCGGAATCGCGCCTATACTCATATTGCTCATCTTAAAATTTCTCTAGAATTAATGTTACATTATATAATACTATTTGGCATTAAAAAAGTTTGAAATTCGAGGTCCAAAAAATGGTTGAAAAAACAGGTCTTTTTACTATCACTCTTTATTTTATTCTTGTTTTATTTAACAAATCAATTTAGTCCAACTTTAATTAATTAACTTTACAGAATATCATGGTGAAAAAGAAAATATCTTAACTGAAAGTTACGTTTGAGATAGTGAGAAAGCTTTCCTCAAGATTAGAAGTAACTACAACGATACTGTTGATAGGTTTAACAAAGGAAATTTTCTGTAGTAAAATAAATTGAGTCTAGACGAGAGAAAGAAAGATCTCAATTGCAATTTCGACTTCTGTAATAAATTCATGTAGTGCTATAATAATTCCTTCAATTTCTCTAAAAAAGAGCCTAATGTTTTCTAGAAAATAACGTAAATATTCGAAAAAATTATTTAATTAGTTTGAAAACATATTATATTATTATATTATTAAACTATAATATTATTAAACTATTATATATAAAATTATTAAACTATTTATAATTAATATCATATATATATAAAAAGAACGGTTTTGTTGAAGTATTAAAAATAGTAAAAATTTTGTTGAATACAGATCTGAAAATAATTTTATTGGACCATCAAAATAGTTATGTAAAAAATTCAAACTGATTGCTAAAATGTCAAAACATTTTGCAACATTGATCACTACATTTGAAATTTCTACATAATTATTTTGATGGTTCAATAAAATTATTTTCAGATCTGAATTTAGCTAAATTTTTAGCTATATTCAGGTATATCAGTAAAATTATTCTTTCCATGCATATTTACATGTACATATACACACACATATCTATACAATGCATATTTTATTAATATTAATAAATCAATAGATTAACAGTTCCAAATGTAACTAGAAAATAAATCAGAATAAATTAGAAATTCAGAAGTGGAGATTAAATTCAAGATTAGCTACTTTTTAGCAACGCTAATATTATAATAAACAAATATAAGAAAAATTTACTAATGAATCAGTTTTAATTTAATAGAAAAACTAAATTTAATGTCCAATCTTGTTCAGCCATTGATACATCACACCTGTCATATTTATCTAATTATTTGACTAAAAAAAATCAATATTTATCGTTATACAAGAAAAAGTACTATAGATATTTAAAATTTAAAACTGATTAGATTGTCGCTCGCTTTTTCTTTGTCTCTTTTTCTTCCGTATTGAGTTTCGCGTCAAAACAGCACGACACTTAACTCCCGACAGCAAAATCAAGAATGACATGATAATAACAACATGCATGCCAGGACGAATTATCGGCTTTGCCGTTGACGTCAAAACTGACGGGAATTTAAGTTACGTGAGCTTCACAAAATAATTACGGTCTATAATAGAATGATGCGCGGCTTAA
The DNA here is from genome assembly GCF_000143395.1 of Atta cephalotes. Classification (NCBI taxonomy): domain Eukaryota; kingdom Metazoa; phylum Arthropoda; class Insecta; order Hymenoptera; family Formicidae; genus Atta; species Atta cephalotes. The sequence continues at coordinate 2,500,029 of NW_012130080.1, read as the reverse complement.
ATCGGCGCATTTCCGCTGCCAGACTACCGGGGAGACATTTTAATGCCGATCTGACGTAGTATCGTCCTAGTTGTCGCGCTTATGCGGACGCCGGGTTTCACACTACATCGCACACACATGAGGCCGTATTCAAGTATATAAGTATATACCTCGACGTGCACACCGATGTACATACGTACAATAATGCGCAGCGACCCTTTTCCCGTAAGAGAATCGATATTATCGATCGCCCGAAATGTCGTAGAAATGCGTCGCAGAGATTAACCCTGGATGAGTGACGTGAGAATGCGTGCGATGAACCTTACATGAGCAAATTATATTTTAGAACTTCCTGCGCGGGCATTAAAACGGGCAGCATTAAGTTTCCGTGGAACGTATTATTTTTTCTTTCTCAATAGAATATTCATGCGTGCTTTTGACATTTCTAGAATCGATCGGAATTAAATCTTAAATTGTTTGAACTTTAATAATTCTTCTATTACTCATGCAAATCTAAAAATATAGATTTATGTAAAATTTTATGTTAATTCTTCTCACTTGCAATTAATCTATCGCATGTTTTCTAATTTTTTGTTTTAAGAAAAACATAAAGCTGCATATATTATTTTAATTTCATTGTAAATAACAAGATGACTTGCTACCAATGCCAGATGTCAGATGAAATGTCTTAATAATTTTTTAATGATATTTTTATGTTAATAAAACATCGTTAAAATACTTTATTCTTTGGAAAATTGTGTTATATATAATTTTTAAATAGAACAATGTATGTTTATTTTAGAGAAATAAAAACATGTATTTTAGTATGTACATGTATTTTAAAATTATTCGGTCCGAGTTGTATCTGATACGTCTTAATTGTTTATTTATTGAAATGCAGTAGAGAAAATAAATAGTTGTATACATTGATTAAACATTAAAGTAACGTAATTGTTTTTGCACTTTTATTTTTTTACGTATATATTATTTTTTTATTGTAAATACAAAATGTAATTCACTGTAATTCCGTTTATCCTGATAATCAAAGTATGAAATATTTACATACATAATGAACGTGATCATCTCTGAGAGCACATAAACAAATTTTCGCATCGTTATTTTTCATGTTTTTACATTAGGAGATATCTAGTAAGATTATTGTATTATGATTTATCTGCCGATTTATTCCAGATAAGAAAAAGATCGAATTAATTAAATTCACATTACAGATTTGAGTACGATAGTACAGAATATATCGATGAAAAAATAGGGAAAAAGATGATTTTAATAGGCAGTTTGATTTAAAAAAAAAGAAAAATATTATTATATGAAATATTGTAAAGACTTACGCAAGAATTTGATTTGCAATCACCACGTAAAGTGTATATTGTGATCAATTATGCTAATATTATTGTTTACTTAGACCTAATGATCTAGTAAGCTTTAGAATACTAATTCAATCGAATTTGATTGGTAAGTAAGCATCGAGTAATTATGCAAATATTTCAATGCGAAAGAAAACACGTATGCACGTGACATTACTTGCTACACACGCGTGAAATACTATTACACGATTGCCGTACATGTAGCACCTTTGTATGCTATTCCCGAGAGAAACCCTATTAAAAGGAGTAGAACAATTGCTGTTCCACATTTATTTCTCTTGCCATTTTATCAGATTAGCGTTATTCACTATTTCTGAAATGAAAATAAAAAAATGAATAAATAAAATATAAGGCACAAATGTATTCCTGGCGCATAACAACGATTATACAATGTTGTGTTGAAAAATGCATTGAAGCCAATATGAAGTGAGTAAACTTAAGTTATCGTGATTACAAGATTGCTCGCTTTGACATAGCTCGCATGATTTGGTTTAGATTTAGTGAGACGACAGAATGCGACATTCATAAACACAAATAAATAATAAAGTTAAATAATCTCTTCAGTAAATTATACAGATAGGTATATTGATTTGCTTGTCACATTGTGTTTAGTTTAATGCTGTCATAGTTACATCGAGTTTTCTAACTTATAACTACAACTGCAAATATTGTTATCAACATTGTTAACAATTCACATATATATGAAAATAAACTTAAACACATGGCAAAAATATGGCAAAAATATGGCCACACAAATAGTTTTATGTATTTATCAAATTATTACTCAGGTAATAAGATGATATTTTTGTCATTTTGACAACAATAAATAACGTCAGTTTATTGTCTAAATAATAACTATATTAAAAAAGAAATTTTTTTGTATAAAACCTTTATAGTATTTAATAAGATGTAACTGACACTCCAGAATTTGCATTTTTTGTAAATATAATGTTACTCTCTAATGATTTAATAAACACAACTTTGAGGCTAAACTTTTCTGTTAATCTATAATTTAGTGTATTAAATGAATTATGAAATTTTTTCCAAGACTACAAGCTCTTTTATTTATATAATAAGCAGAAAAGTTTTCTTTTCATCTGTTACGCAACTCTATGCTTTGTTATTTAACTTATTCTTATTATCTCATCTGATATATGATGTATATAGTTTAAAGTCTTAAAGCGGAACGATTAATCCATGGCACAAACTTACTGTAAATTGAAACAGAAGATCCTGTTGCTAATAATATATCGAAACAACAGTGAGTAATAGTTTCTTATATTTTATTCTTGACCAAATCATTTACCGAACATGGGAGCAGAAAATTGATTGCTATAAATCATTCTATGCGCTAACGAGATTATAACGCGTCCCTTTTTGTTATATCATCATTGGATATTTCTCTTAAATTGATTTATTATATATGTAGTTTGCAAATTACTTTGTTTTCCAAACCGTAAGATTACACCGACAAAACATTTCAAAAATTCATACGTCCGTATATAAATAAAAATCGAATTTAATTGAAACAATTATCCAATTGCGACTTATATTGCGAATTATAACTGCACTGATTGTGAATGTAAAAAAGCTTATTTAGAAAAAAATCAAAAGAAAGAGTTTCAAATTATCCATAAACATATGATATCGTGTTGCCATTTGATAAAGTATCTTTTTGTAATAAATATACGTTTCAACTGTACAATTGCTATCATTTTGCAATTACTTGAAAAAGCTTTGTACTGTTTTATCTCACGAAACATCCAAAGCATTTTAACTAATACTATATAAAAAAGATACAATTGAAAATATATAAGATATCCTTCAATCTATCTTTAGAAAAATAATTTTACAAGATATCTTATTTTCGATCTCTTCTTGTGTTTTGTGCAAGAATAAAATTGCAGTTAAATTCAGCGAATAATTCTGGCTTACTATTGTTGTTTTCGACATGATTATATGTAATAAATGATCAGCAGGTATATATGTAACGTAAGAGCTTTGTTCTGTCATAAAATCATTCTCTTAAGTCGCGAATCAAGTGCTTGTAAATCGACCTTTCTCCAAGTAGTGTAGAATCTTATCGGTTTTTCAAACTGATAAAACATTCCAAGAGACGTAGGATAAAGTGATTGAGCATAAGGAATTGGAAAGTTCAGTTGGCAAGACGCTTTAAGATTACGGGTTAAAGTGCCGGTGAACCTGGAAGCTTTTACGGTCCGCTGCCAAAGTATGCGTATATGCTACGTGAAACCGAAACATCTCCCATGTTTTATACTGAAGTTAAACTCAACTCCAAACTCCGGATATTCGTGTTTTCCGTTGGAATCGGACGAGGTTACAAAAGGAATATGCACTTTAATCGTCTAGACTGTATTTGTGCATCAGCGAGGAAATCTGTCGCATTTTATCCGCCTTTCCCGCCACGCAACGTTTGCCTTTTATCGCGAGTGGAAATGGAACGCTGCTGGTTGTGCAGTTACCCTGATTACTAGGAGGGCATGAGTACACAACAGTCTAACAGAGATCGTTACATGTGTGCATCACGCACTTTCTTTATAAATTAGAAAACAAATTAGAATATTGAATAATAACGTGACGAAATTAAACAAGACCATTTTTTCAAGAAAATTTAACTCGTTTCACATATAGCGCAAAGCCTATAGGATGACACGACATTGCCTCGAGATACAACTCTGTTATCACGAAACAGATCAAAGTTTTCGCACTTTGGTGCGGTGTAATGAGCATGCAAAGCACTCGAAGAAGAAATCAGAAAAATGGAACAACTACAACGCCTCGAGTCGCGTTGAAATGTTTTCGGAAATTATTCTCTCGATATGATCTGAAAACTCACAATTCTAAAATCGATGGCACGAAGAGGGCTTCAATCACGAAAATGTATTATTCCTAAATCCAGATATATGCTCTCTTTGATATTTGTTCATACATTTCCGAATATTATTCTACAATATTTATCAGGATTTCATATACCATCGCATATTTTGAAAGATGTTTCTATATTACGATTACATTTTGTAAAATAATGAATAGGTAACATTTTATATTTCTATTCTCAATTTCAAAATTTTAAATTTGTTAACATTTATATTCTAACATTTATACCTACACGTAAAATGTCCTATTTAAAATGTATAATACTAAACAAAACCTGTGAAGCAATTTATTTGTACTATTAATTACTTTTTTTACTATTAATTATGTTTTTATGTCACTTTTTCCCTTATTTATCTTTCTTTAAATATATGATTGTAACATTATATGTATCTATTTTAAATCCACACATTTTACACGGAAAAAATTTTGTAGAAATATCTAAAATTTTACCGGATATGAATCTAAAAGTTAATTCTATTGAAAACTTAAACGATTACTGGAATATCAACATTTTTGCAACATAATTATTTTTGATGGTACAATTATTTTCAAATTTGTATCCAGCAAAATTTTAGAGTTCTCAGCACAATTTCGTTTTTTCCGTATAATTTTATCACATTATTGTCTATTTTTCATTTGTAAGGCATTTTCGTGTATTTATATTTATTTTAAAACACATTAAATAAAGCAGAATGTTTTCAACATTTAATCAATTTATCAGAGAATCTATCAGAGAATAAAAATTTTTGTTCGATTCGTTCGAATAATCTCGATGTAATGAATGTATCGCGACAATAATAGAATCAAGAAAGGACTTTATCACAAATTTGCCAACAACGGTGCACATGTGCCCACATTTAGGAACATCGTCTATGTTTAAAGGCACTAAATCGCAACGCGTGGGTGAGTCTGCGACGTTATTTAAATTTTCAATCTTATGCGGAATGAACTTCATGTTACAAAGGTATATTAAAATTTTTTTAAGATTTCGCAATCATCGTTGTTATGAAAAATCTTGTTAATTCATAGAATCATCGTAGAAATGAATTAAAAAAAACAGAAGATTATTAAAAATGTTTTATAAAAAATATTTTATAAGTTGAATTAATTTGTCTCAACACACACACACACACACACACACACACACACACACACACACAGAGAGAATAAAAATTAATTGTATTAAAGTTTATTATATTTGTATTATAATATTTGTATTATATTTGTATTATAATTGTATTTAATTGTATTAATTTTTATATCAAAGAAGAATCCTTATAATTGCGATTTCAATTCGGTAATCTTGCTATTTAATTTAAGCGAAAATTGCTAAAATAGAAACAACAAAATAAGTTTAAATTGAAAATAATTTGTGCTTTGGGAAAACGTGATTAAAAGTACGAACAAAATTAAAGTAGTGCTTGATGATGTAGATGTAGTATTTCACTATTACGAAAATACGATAATATTTTAAACAGCGTACTGAGTTTATTTGTTTTCTAATGCAATCAATCGAGATAATTCTATCGATTCCATTTCTCGTATTAGAAAATATAAAAGTGCACTATTATAAAATGAAACCATCGCAAAGCGCCTAATCTAATTTACCTGGCAAAGTTAAGTTGCGGTTTTACATGCATGTATACATGCTTCATATGAATGAAACAGGAATTTATATAACTCACGTGCAAAAAAATTGGGATATCGTTGAGTTAATTATAAATAGAGTCAATAGATTGGCGAACCGTACGATCGTATCATGCTTAAGATTAATAACATGCAAGTTAATTATTTAATTATATTAGCAGTCCATTGCAATATGATAAAATTAAGCATTTTGGTAATCATGCAAAATATTGCTGATAGCAACTGCGTTAGAAATATTTATTTGTATATTGAAAGAACAATTTGATTCTAAAGTTATTAAAAAATTTAGTTATAAATATAGATGTGAAAATAACTTTCTTGGATTATTAAAATAATTATGTAGAGAACTCAACCATGATGAGCAAACAAGTTTTAACATTCTAATAACCAGTAAATTTAAATGTTCTACATAACTATTTTAATAGTCCAACAAAATTTATTTTTAGATTTATTCTAGCTGAATTTTTACATATTGCAGCAAAACCGTTTTCCATGTATTTATCGAAAATTTAGACGAAATCTGAGAAAACTCTAGTTTATTCATAATTTCATCATTTTTACCAGACTATCGAAATTTGATTATAAACGAATGAGATATTTGATACTTCAGGTCATGTTAATAAGCACGGAAAGAACGATTTTGCTGAAATATTTAAAAATTTCAGCAGAACAAACCCGAGAATAACTTTGTTGGACTATTAAAATAATTATACAAGAAATTCGAACATGATAGAATGCTGCAAAAAGTTTTGACATTTTAGTAACCAGCTTGAGCATTCTACATAATTGTTTTAATGATTCCAATAAAATTACTTTCTCATCTACATATATCTAGCTAAATTTTTAAATACTTCAAGCAAACTGATCTTTTCATGCACACAGCCACTTATTATTCATGATTATATAAGAATAAATTTTCAAAGTTATACTCCAAGTTAAAATTCTACTATTGCTCAGAGATTGCGACGATCAGTCGACTCCATTTTGTACGATTCGTTCTCCTCAGACTTTTATTATATGATAGCCAATTTTACACGAAGTTAATTGAATTTATAAACGCTTGCAATAAGGCGATCCATAAGATATTCAGCGCGTGAATGTGTTTCATATCGTCCCGCCGGCAATTTCACTGGCGTGCTTAATAAACGGCGGTTCATTCTCGGACGTTGGCCTTGCAAATAGTTCAGATCGTAGCATCCTTCGTGATGCAGTAGGCACGGATATGTATTGACATGCGATGAATCATTAATGCCGACTCGTGCCGAGCGCGCATTTACGCCCGAGGTGCGCTTTCAATTAGGCCGATAAAATCACGCAATCTGTTATCCTCATGAGCGTCATACGCGATAGAGAAAAACATTAGCCGTGAGATGCGCGCGTAATAAATTAATATTTGCAGTGAAGACATCGATCGTATTCGCATAGGCAACTCGCTTGGTGATCGCGAAATTGCACTCGGACATAATATTTATTAAATGTAGTAATAAAATTTGCATCTCGCGTGAGTAAAACTTGAATATCGATGGTGTAATAGAATTCTTGAGCAACGCCCGCAGGTAGTATCTCCGACCGCGTATTCTTTTGAACATGAAGATAAACGCACGTTTTATAATTAAGAAAAGTCATGCTTAATTCAATAATCAAGGAAATATAATGAACTTAATAATATTTGAAGAAAAAAGATATTAAAGTAATGACTTAGTAGCATTAATATGATATATTAATTAATTAAAATTTATTAATTAAAATATTTTAAGTTAAGTATACTAATTAAAATGTATTAATTATTTTCCATTAGAAAAATTATTATTAATCAGTATTTTGAAATATAACATTATTTTTGTGTATAATTCTTATCTTTGAATTTAATACAGCAATTAAAGAAACGTATGATTGATCAGAGATGTCATGTGTGTAATAATATTCGAATCATTTTACTAAATATTATAAAATATTTAATAATATGGAATTTGTATGCGGAAGCGTGAAATTCATATAAAATTTTAGTTATCCATAACAAGGAATAATTAAAATATTTGCAATAAATCGAGCTCTCATTTGTTACATGAAAGAAAAACAAAATTACCCTTTATTTATTGTTCATAATATATTTTCGCTATGAAATATTAAAATCTGCAGACAATTTCATAATTGATATAGCACGTAGTTTTATATCACTCTGAATTACTTAGACATTGATTACTTAGACATTGATTACTTAGACATAAATTACTGAGACATTGTCTTTCTCTGGTATTTCATTTTCATAAATATTTGGACTTACTTACTGATTTAGCTCGTGATGTATCATGAACAAATGTAATTTATCAATATATCGAAACGAAAAAAGAAATTTTATACCTATTACGATACGCACAGATGAGTAACCTAATCGTAACAATTTTATGTACTTTTATCATGATATACCTGGTGAGCAAAAAGAGAAAAAAGAGCAACACATCTTAACTGCGATATGGTACCCGGCTATAACTGTGAAAAGTCACGTTTGACCTTATCGGCCTACATAAAAAGCTCGTAATTTAGGTAAATGACAATCGATAGCTATTCTAAGGCACGTGTTAACATAAGTGCACACTTTGACAAATAGTAATGTATTATATGGAAAATGTATAACGTATGAACGTCAGAACGTTCGTGTTTGCAAGACCTTATCACATACGGATGGTTTATGATTGACTTTCCTGATCTCCAAATCTACCAGCCTTTGGAAATACTTAAATTTTTATTCTGCTCATTAAGTGCTTATCATGATTATGTATATGAAGCAATATGCTTCTAAAGAAACGAGATGAGACATTAATGTTATAATCAATTTCTATTTTACTTCATCCTTCTAGCTTCGAAATAATATATTGTAGAAACAGCAATATTCAAAATCATATTTTGAAATAATTTATAGCAACTACACACGCAAGTTATTTTTATTTAAATTGTTTGTAATTACGAAAATTGATTGTATTATAAAAAGAAAATTTCTTTATACAAAGATATCAAGTTTTGATAATCAATTTTGAAATATATATGCATACATGATCAATAAAAAAAAGGTGTTTTTATATATAAGAATGCAGGCCTTTAATTTTTGAATAATAGAAAAAGGGAATTATTTTCATATAATTGCAGACACAAAAAGCATATCAAAAGAATATTAAAGTTAACTCCCACAGGACATCGATCATGACATTTTCTGCTGAATTAACTGTTTCTGTAAAATTTGATTTAAAGTTATGGCTGTATGAGGTAGGTTTTCTAGAAAAGTTGCTCACCTTCAATATAACGAAATCCCGATGGAGAAGGATTCCTTTTGATGTCACCGAAGAAAATCCCGCGGGATACACGGGAAAAATGTGAACGAAGAAAAATGAAAAGCGTTTTGAGACCCGACTACCTGAAGATGAACGTGGTTTTTCTCGATCGCGCACTCAATCACTACATATCCTTCCACCTGCGAATAAAGGTCAGTGATTCATCCAGTTTATCGGAAATTTTGCATCGCGTTATCTCGCGTTATTCATGTTCTCTCATAAATTTTTTTCAGGCATTTTCGCGAATGGTGAAGATGTCTATAAACGAATCGTGATAATCACAAGCACTTTCATTTGTCTTTATCAAATATTTGCATTCATGTGCAACACGAACGCGAATAATATAAGATCTACACAGAAAATTGTAGAAGCAAGATTTAAATTGTAGAAATAATTGGTTATAAACGCTCATTATAATGACTGTAAAATAGAACCATATTTTTATCCTGATAAAATTTTGATAATCATACCTCAAATACATTTTTACTTAAACATTAAATTCTTAAATATGTTTTTAAAAATTATGAAAATTCTGCAATTATATGAAAAGAATAATTTTGATGCAACCAGTTTGACATCTTATATAATTATTTTGGTGGTCCAACAAAATTATTTTTAAATTTGTACTTAACTTTTTAAAAAATTTTAGATGCTGAAGCAAAATCATCCTTTTCATACATATAAATAAGAATGTTCAAAAACAGGTTTAGAAAGAATTAAATATGTCACAAATGTATATTAAATACATAAATAATCTTATAATTTCCTTAAAAATCAATTAATATATGCACTATACACTAAAAAATAATCAGAAAAATAAAAAATTAATAAAGGATTTTAAAGATACACTGTCACATATGCCAAAGCACAATCTTAAGAATTCATTAGAATAAAGTAAATATCTTAAATCATTATACATGGACGCAACCACGATGTTATATATCTACAACGAGGTAAATGAGGTCAAAAAGAGGTAGGTCAGTAAATATGACCTCGGTCTGACGTAACCTCGGTCTTAGCCACCATCGTGTGGCTAAGTTGATGCTCCAAGTTGACAAGTCCTATGTTTTGTTCAATTCGTCATATCTAACTATAACTTAGCGTTCTACTAAGTTTCACTTGTACAATTTAACACGTCGTAAGTCTTTAAACGTTGCAAATAATGTAATAAAAATTACAGTTTTCAAATCGAAAGAGGATGCTATTTTTTTTATTTCCAAAAACGTGGAAAGTTAATAATAATTTTGTTATAAAGAACATTCATAAAAAAATGTGCACAGTTCATTATAAAAATTATTAATTTTGTAAATAAAATTTTACGATGGAACTCATATCGGAGCTTTCATGATATACGATCAATTAGTTGCACATGTGAAACATCACACATACTTGATATAAATAATGAATATTTGAAAAAGTAAGAAGTTTTTATAAAAAAATCGATCGTGCAATAAAAAATGAATAGCATTTCGATCGTTGCAGCTCGTTGCACGTGTAACAGGTAAATTTATTGCAGGATTATTCATTTTTTTTCATATTCGATATTATTTCATGATTATAATATCACAAACGTAAATTTTTATAAAACTTTTATGAAGTAATTTTTATGAAGTAAAAATACAATATAAAAATAATATTAAAAAAATATTTCTTGAAAATTTAGTAATAAAGTACATTCAGTAAGAAAGTCATTTGCATAAAAAAAATGTTCTGTAGATGAACTTTAATCTTATTGTTAGAATTATCTTACAAATCATCAGTAAATATTTCCTGCTAAACACTAAAATTTTTTTTCTATAATTTAAAAAAAAATTTTAAATAGGTTCAATTTTTAAACTTATTCACAATAAAACTAATACAAATCATTATAAAGAGCGCAATCTATCTCACTCTGCATCTGACATGTAAAATTAAAATTTTTTTATTTCTGACTGTCGTAAAGTCCAAATGTGTCGAAAGAGAAACACGATACTAATTACGTTAAAAAATGAAGACGATGACGACGTTAAGAAATAATCGAAGATCAGGAAGATCGCGAATATAATGCGCGCGGGAAACGCTCACGGCGCGATAGATCGCGATACACGCTCGGTTAATTCCTCTTTTTACCGCGAGAACTCGCGGGATATTCGCCTCTACTGAAAATGCACACCATACACGGATCCAGATACGAGACGCGTGCGTAACGCCTGATACGGAGGAAGCGCAGCCACTGAGCGCCGAGGGGTTGCCGCGCGGTAGGCACCCTCGACACAGTCTGCTTCACTGGAACTAGTGGCAATAGTGGGGTTGATCAGGGCTGATTCGTAACTTGCACGAGCCCTGCGTGGGCGAGAACTTTACAAATACATTGAGTTATAAGAAAAAAAAATCAACTTTTTGTTCTTTTTCGTTGCAACTTTAAATTAAATTTAATTCATTTTCATCATGAGAAAACGTTATTGAGACACGCAATCAAAAAATTGTAACGCATAAAAGTTTTGCACGGTAGTAAATTGAAATCGATGAAGTTATTGGTGCCTGATATTAAAATCCATCGTGAGATAGAAGAAAAGTTTGGTCTGGAAATGTCTAAAGTATCGACATGAATAAATATGCACCCATAAAACACTCGCCCCTACTGATTTGACGCTTGCGCTCCAAGCATAATGAAATCTCACCGTACGGAGCCACTTGTCCGACCGTCACCTTTCACGTTACAAACTTTTGTAACTTTATTCGAACACATTTGTCAAAATCCAACAAAGCACAACGTCATCGAGGAAAGTTTCGAGTTTTTATATTTGCGGATCTGGTGTGCGCCAGCAGAAAATGTTTGTATGTTTAACATCTGCGTTGCGAAATATCGCAAAACTTTAACGAGCTGAAAATTTTTAGTTTTCTTTTTAATATAACAGGTATACATAATTTAATAGATTTACTTTAACTGTTTTTAGTTTCAATTATTTTATCATTTTTAGACTCTTGTCAAAATAAATTTAATAATTTATAAAAAATTTTGTTCAAAACACAATGATTATTCGCTCTTTTCGAACGTTGAAAAGAGCGAACAATCATTGTGTTGTGTGTGTGTGTGTGTGTGTGTGTGTGTGTGTGTGTGTGTGTGTGTGTGTGTGTGTGTGTGTGTGTGTGTGTGTGTGTGTGTGTCATAATATTAATTCTATGTAATATCCTAATGATGTAATTAATAATATTTTATGATTTATTGTAATGTAAAAGATACTTTTATGATAATGTCAATTTTCAATGAAATTATATTAATTATTATAATATAAGTCATCAATTTGATGTAATTGAAATTACATCTCATCAGAATGTAAATCATATATTCTTATCATATGTAAATTAATAGAATATGTCAATTATCACAAACCATATTATTTTAAAATTAATTATAATTTATTTTATTAATTATAATTTATATTATATCTTTTAACATAAATTAAAATATCAATCCTTCATAACGTTACCATATTCATATAAATATGCTTCTGTTAAAGAGTATCGTTGCTGATAAGATAAATAGATAGCATTTTATGTTTCATAATTAATGTAGGTACTTTTAAATCTTGAAAATTCTCAAGAATAAAATTAAAGTGCAATCTATTGTCTTAATGAATTTCTATCTATGACTAATGAAAAAGTGAATGGAAACGGGATAAAACAATATATCTCAACCGCGTAAAAATCGAAAAGCTTTATTCTTCCAAACGTTGACGTCAATGCGCGTTTCTATCAAAACAAAAATCCGTCTACAGGATATTTCATGACTACAGGGGTTCCATCAATGGTTTGAGATTAAAACTCATTCCTTTATAATTTGACTAGCAGAGAGAAAGCGTTATAAACTTTTATACTTCATTGCGAGAGATGAATCTTCGATTAAATAATCACTTCGTGCAATGTTATCGTTTATCTGTAACTTTATTTCTATTTCTTCTCTCTCTAAAAAAGATAAAATCTGTTTTATAATTAATGGATAAATAAGTGGATGAATCATAAGTTAAATTATTATTAAACGCTTCTAAATTTTTTTTCAAATCGATGACTTAAGATAATTTAGAATTTAAAAAACAAAAAATAAAGTATTAAGTTCTTCAACATTAAAATATGAATAAAGTAAAATTAGATTTGTTTTATAAAAGTAATAAATCTAATGTAATAATTTTTAATAAATGCACAATAATGCGCATTACAAAGAAATTATTTAATCTAATATATAATATTATCTAATATATAAAATTAGAGAAAATAATATTGCATTGATTCATTATTTTTGATTATTTTTATTATTAATTTTTTAACGTATTTTTTAATGAAATTTCCATCTAATCGTGTTTAAATGATATATAATAGGAACAATAATCCTACTCATTCTAATGTATGTAAACATAGTACATATGCATACGATTCTATAAGTACAATAATTATACATATAAAAAAAGTCATGGACATCTATTTGCTGTAATTTTTTTTCAATTAGAGCTACGTGTATTAGGAGATTGCTGATGATCCACAATAGGAAATCTTTGATCTTTGATATATATAACTTGTGATCTATTTCAATATTGTCTACAAATGTGCACCGTGTAGCTTTGACGCGCACAGTGCATTCACTATAAAATTGCACCCATTGTACCGTTGCACAATAAAAAGCGAAAGAAAAGAAGAAAAGCAAAGGCTGCATCACGTAATATGTTTTCAAGTTATAGCAAAACTATTCAATTTTGCTGAATAAATCGCAACTATAAATAAAATATTATATTTCCTATACGTATTTAAATAACCTTTAATGATGCGTGATACATAAAATCGTTAAAAATCATTTAAATTTCAAAAAGTACAAATTACTAATTCTCTTAATTTTGAAATTTCTCCTTAAAAACTATTTATCATGTAAATTTTATTTTACATTTTTAATTATTTCTTTATTAAAAATTACTTTCTTTTCAATTTTCTTTCAAATTTTTAGATCTTCTTTAAAATAAAATTCTTTTTACAATACAAAGTTGAAGAAATGCTTATTCGATTTTATTTCTATAGTCTATCCTGTAAAAATAATTTATTTATTAATTGTATGAATATTATATAGACTTCAAATTTTTTCGATTTATTTACGTAATATTTTTTTTCAAATATGTACAATCTTTTATAGATAATAGTATTGTAGATGAATATAACACTTTCAATATCCGTGAATATCACAGCTTTCTTGTCGAATTATTGAATCGATGATATTATACCTCTGTTAATAAGAGCGATTTAGTGAGCTGAATACTATAGTTATTGAATGTTCACATAGCGTCAACTGGATCAAGGTTGAATAATCCGAATGTTAAAGTTATAGGGAATATACGCATGAAGATATATAGTATATAAGTTATAAACTGTTATAAAATAGAGCTTGCACTTCGCGAGAAAATTACAATGTGCAATAATAAATGTGTTGAAATGTGGTTTTTAGAGGCATGTAGTTCCCATATATATATATATATATATATATATATTCGAATGTTTTGTGTCTAATGAGCTTATTAAAGGACACTTAGAAAAAATATCTTCACAAGAATTATTTTTAGAAACAAGGGAACCTTTCAAAAAAGGAGAAAATCTTTATTAATAAAATCAAAATAAAATCATTTTTTTATAGGAAATTTTTTATAGGAAATATATTTTTTAGGAATTTTTTTTGATTTTTCTCATGATGAATGTTTTTGCAATTTATTTTTTCTTACAACGTAATTTCTTATTTGAGCATACATGTAACATCTATACGTGCAATTATAATAATATCATTTGATAGACTTATCGATATATTAAAACTTATTTATTGCATGATTAAAAATGCTTTATAAATCGTTTGTAGGTATTACATCTTTAGTAAAAAGATCTATTGTATTTGCAAGGATTACGGTAAGCTGATGCATTATCAAATTACTTTGCGAACTATATACGCAGACGGAAAAAATTCGCGTGCGAAAAAATGAATAAAAATAGGCTTTTTATGAAGATATTATAGGTACATTCCACAGTTAAATTAAATATTCCATTAGGCTTAATTAATTGGAAATAATCACGTGTAATCTTGTTTTTTTCGAACTATGCTGGTGTATGATCAATAAAATCGCTTCTACGACAAGTGTTTCTTACAATTACAGAATTGTAATTTGCGCATCTACCATTGAATTTTTATTTCGTGTTTATTAAAGAAGAGTACACTTCACTAGGTTTTAAGAAACATATGGTTCTCTCTTCTCGATATAATAACAGGCAGAGATAATACAATAGCAAAAGAATTGCGACAGAAAACAGCGACGTATAAACATCCCAGCAAAAACAAAGATTTTTTTTAATTAAACCGTTACCTGTGCATTTGTTGCTTCTTCGCATGACGCAAATGCAAAGAACAACTGCACATCAGAAATGTGTGATTCTTAAAACCGGTGCCGTCGTATTTTATTTTTAAATATCGCGAAGTTTAAAACATCGTAATGTTTAAAATATTGTAATGTTTAAAACATCATAATGTGATTTGAAACATCATTTTTATTAAAATAAAATATATTTAAGGAGCCTTTTGATTAGAAATCTAACACATTATCTTAACCGCTAAATTCAAAAATTACACGTTAAATAAAAAGATGATTCTTTGAAGTCATATAGTATGCGTTAAATTCCATGTAAATATACATGCAATTAATTATCTTGTCAAAAATCATCAATTTGTTTATGGTAATTCTTGTGAAAAAAACACTAAAAATTTGGAAAAGAAAAACACCAAAAATTAGATGTTAACATTCAATTTTCAGTATTTTTTCGAAATTTTTAATGTTTTCTTCCGTAACGTAATGTCAACAACTATAGTTAATAAATTATTGTAATTATAGAATTATTTTCTTTTTTTTATACACGTAATCAATAAAGCTTTTAGCTATAAAAAGCATAATAAAAAAATGACGACTTCTTGATTGTTTTATTAAATATGTTATCGCGAAATAAAATTTGATATACAATAAAATTGAAAATTTAAAAAACAAAAAAATATAATGATGTCTTAGCTTATTTACATACTTTATTAAATAGCTATCTTAATTGCTTCACATGTACATATGTCGCGATCGATAAAATTCATTAAATTCGTGAATCTCTATACACTTTTATCTAATTCTAAAGAAATTCTAGAGACGTCATTAAAGCGGTCTAAAGCGAGACGCCATAAAAATGAAATAAACGAAAAATTACATCTGTAGCAATAAAATAATTATTCGGTATCATTGAATAATGAAGGCAATTACCAATTTTATGATGTTGTTTCAGATAAGAAACATCATTTTATTGCCATTAATTATATAAAACCTTATACTTCTTTTAGCATGGCGAGAGCATGGTGGTCCATTTTTATCTTCTTAGAAACTACTTCGTAGAAATAAATCTATCTAATATTATAAAACATTAATATAAACATTTAAAAATTTAAGACATTCTTTTAGATTGTAGACACATAAAATATTTCCTGAATATAAAAAATAATAAAAATATAATTTTTCTTATAACGCTAAAATATATTTTTTGCAAAAATTGTGCAGCAAAAATTTTAAACAGTTTATTTTTCACAAATTAAATTTCTTTTTTTTTCCTTTATTTCTAAGATCTTAATCCATATTATAAAGTATAAGCTTAAAGAAATGCTACATGTAATTTCTATAATAAATTAAGAAAATTTTCTAAATAATATTACAGTTTGAAAGAAATTTATACTACTTTCGGATAACGTAACTTATAATTTAAAACAAAAATTACTCAAAATATTATTCAGAAAATATCCTCCTTTGCAAATTGAATATAAATTTTAATCTCACATGTGTAAATAAATCAGATATTTTTTTTTCGCAACAAAAACGTTTAACAATTTAAATTATACACAATAACAACTTTCTCACTATTTCATTTTTTGGATGAGGAGCCATTTCTATTAACTTAAATTAACTTTCTCAATTTAATTTATTCATCATCTTTTTTTAATTAGAAAAGATGAAGAGTAAGTTGAATTGAGATTAAAATTAATTTACATTGGAAACAAGCATTAATAAGAGTAACTTGCTATTCAGATGTCATATATTACTTAACTCGACAGGGTGATTACAAAAGAAACGTGTTAGACAACAGAAACGTTTTCTGAAAGCTGCCAGCTTCAGTATAAGCAAACTGAATTGTACAGAATCGAGCGGGCAATGTGCAGGAAGGAAATAAGAGAGAAGTTTTCAGGTCAGGTTAAAAAGCTCTCTCGATTATTGGTCTAAGGTTATGTTGGTGTAAGGCTCCGTCAATCTTTATTGTGCTCAACATTGCGACAAGCCATTGAGAGCGGCACCGAATAAACGAAGAAAATTACTAGGTTCTGGAAATAGGACTGAATTTTTATGTAACGACGAAATTTGTAAAGAATTGAACGAAGTTTGTAAAGAATAACGCAAGTCAAATAAATCCTGGCTTTACTGAAATGTGTTCCTTATATAAAAGAAAAGTAAAACTTATAAGTATATGTAGAATTTTTGATGTATGAATTTTCTATATAAATGCATGAGATAAATCCCATATCAACTTTATTTTCTTTTTCTCTGACGAAGTCGGTAGTACTGATACTTTGAAAATTTAGTTTCGATATATTTGACTCTATCTGAATAATATATAATATATTATATTTAAAAATCAATTTTTAAACTTATATACTTCTTAAAGAAAGACTCTGTATTTTTATTATAGCATAATCATTTAATATCATTTACTTTTTATAAAAAATAATTTATACATTATTTACTATTTATATTTAATGTAAGTTATCATAGAGTATCTCTTCTAATTTTCCATACTTTAACAATATATGCAATAAGGTAAGAAAAAAACGTTATATAAATATATGTCCTAAAATGCTTTATTAAAAAGTTATAAAAAAATATGAAATCTGCAAGAAACAATTTCATCTTACTTTATACATACCCATATATTACAATTGAACTGACATTGACAAACTGTTTCTCGAATAGCATATGGATTTTCATATGATTGTACATGACTGTTACGAAAATTGAAAAACGCCGTTTCTCATAAACACATGTCAGTTCATTACATCGATGTCAAACTTAGCCATAGGTGGACGGCATTTTAAAATGAAAAATTCTTGTTAAAAAATGAAAAATTGTTCCTTGCAAATTTCATATTTTTACTATAATTTTTTAATAAAACATTAGAACTTACGTTTATGTAACTTTTTTCTTCGGCTCAAAATACATTGTTAAAATTTGTACGGAAAACCAGCGTCCTGTACAAGAGTAAAGAATATTAATTAACAAAGTTAATTATCGAAAGTAAAGTTTCTAATTAAGACTTTAATCCCATAATTGTATAGAGTTATATCATGTGTGCCTTCAGCAAGGTTGGAGATACTTTCCGATAACCTTGCATTTCCAAGCTCAACTCTAATTTTGTTAAAATCGAAATTTCCTATATGTTGTAGTAATTCAACTGTAATTTTCGTACCAAACACGTACATCAAGTATGCAAAGCACGCGAAGCCACAATTTCGTTTTATCATTGTAATTTTGAAAGCATTTCCTATTAAAATACAATTCACTCCAGCTAGTGATTTAAAATTATTACAAGTTTCATCAAAAAAGATATTCTAATTTTAACATACTATTGTACTTTAAAATATTAAAATCTTTATGTTAAAAGCTATCAAAATGTGATATTCTTAATATCGAGTTGAAAATTGTATGTTAATATTATAACAGAAAAATGTTAGATATTGAAAGAAATTAAAATCTATATTGACACAAACTTGCAAATAAAATAAAATTTCGTCCCATTTTTGGTTACTTTAACCACTTATACTTTTATATTTTGAAATTTTTCAAATATCCTGCCTCCCCCCCTCTCTCTCTCTCTC
>NW_012130080.1:2442952-2480712 GCF_000143395.1 Atta cephalotes | reverse complement strand
ATAATGAATTTCTTTTTACTACACCTAATATATATGAGTCTCTTATTTGTGATACAATTGATTATTTGTTACATTGACGAATTAATTTGCAATCGTAATAAATCGATCATTTATTTAACAAATATCACATTTGCTTTCCCTTGATTTGTTCCTATAACAAAATAATTTCTCTCAGTGTACTTTTATAAATCATCCCTATGCTTTGCCGCATCGAAATTTGCGAAAATACGCAAGCACTTCTACGTATCCTCGTAGGATCGTTTATTTCGTATAAGGCAGCAATGTATCATGTCGGGGCAGGACGGTCATGTCGGACGAGCCTTAATCTTACATGTGCCACGCTCCTCCTTCACGTTAATTTAGATATTTCTCATCGTCATCGTCCGGTTTATTCCCATCGCACTTCCTCGTTTTTCTCTCCCACTTCTTCTATTTCTTGCTCTCTCGCGCAGAATGAGAGGAGAGCGCAAATGATCCCCCTCGAGGGCATTTACGTATCGTCCATACCTTAATCATGAGCGCCTCAAATGATCAGTATAACGACTCACTTTAATCATATTTAACATTTTAACCGGCAGTCGCAAAGGACATACATAAAAAAATCATATGTATAATAGAAATTTCAATGTGAGGAATATATATAATTATACCTCTTGCAATATACATATAAACATCTTTATCATGTTACATTATACTTTATTTATTCTTTTTTTTTGCATTGTCACAGTTCGACGTTTAGAGTTCTACACAATACAACACATATTTTGAATCAAGGTCTATCAAAACCTTCAAATCTGTACCTAATTAAACTTTAGATACTTTTTTAGCGAAACTATTCTTTCGATATATGTATGACTAAATAGATTTATAATATTAACTTCTTTCTTCTTTAATAATCTCTTCCAAGAGTAAAATCCCTAGTTCTTCATGCTCATGCGCATAAAGACGACAACTTGAAAGGCGTGACCGTACAATAAGGACGCTTGCATATTACGGTGATTAGTATCACTATCCTCATATCAAGTCATTTTACGAGTCTATTAAAGCGACCGGTTTCTAAGGAGTAATAGCATCGCCGTCGTCGCTGTCGTTGAGCTTATTTTAATAATGCTATTAAGTCACGTACTCATTCAGTTGAAATCATTTCTAAATACGCACTCTCTGTATCTCTCATTTCGTATTTTGCATCGTCAAAAGATTTTCGTCGAAACCGACGAGTCTCGGATCCCCAAGCGATTATGTGCCGTTTCCTTTCGACGCAGAAACAGGTTTTCGCAAAAGTGCGAAAGACGATGACTGGTCAGCCGCTATCAAAATCCATAAAAATGGAACTAATTTGTGTTTATATCCCGACACTCGTGTACTGCCTTTCGGCACGGTTCGCAAGCGGAGTAAATGAAGATAAGAAAATGTACATTCCTGTACGGCACTCTCTTTGCAGAATGCCACTTCTTGAATTCAACACATTCCGATCGTTACAAAATCGTTCTGAGATTTTAATTGTTAATTTATAAAATTCTCAATTTATAAGGTTCTTTTTAAAGATAAAATGCAACATATGTTATATCGAAAATTTGCAGGAAAAGATTTGTCAGAGATTTCAATTTTTTATGAATACTAATATGTTTGCTTCAGAAATGTGTATACAAATATACTAAAATATAAATATACTAAATATAAATATACTAAAATATAAATATACTAAATATATTAAATGATTCATATTTTAAAGATATTTGTGGATACAACAATATCTGTACAATAGACTACATAGACTACATTTCCCTATAAACGAATGATTAATCACCGCGATTATGACGGTATTCATACTCGGGTAAATATTCTTATATTTAAGAGTGTCTTAAATACAATCTTAACGTATCATAAAATGGTAAAGTTGAATTAACATCTTAAAACTTTACTTAAGACGGTCTTATAATAAGAATATAAATGCCGGCTTATATGTGTATCTTTCAAGTTTATCCGAATATTAAAATTAGCGGTACAAAATTTCAAATTAATCCTTAGTACATGATTAGTATCTAATAGCTAAGCACGATTAGATATAAAAATCGACTACTTTCATTCGTATCCTGCGCATTAATTTTCTTTGAAATACTAAGAGCACCTGATTAAATAATGATCTTTACCCCTTTTTTTTTATTTTATTTACATATTACAAATACTTTCTAAAGATATTAAATATAGTAAGAATTATATGGCCGTTTTTACCAACGTAGATTAACTTTAATCTCGGTTCAACTTAGTTTTCATCTTTTTAGAAAATTCTTAGGTCCACTTCCATTAAAACATAACGTAACATTAACTTTAACTCCTCACTTAAATAATTTTTAACTAAAAGTGTGCAAAATCGAACGAAAAATCGACTTGTCTCGGAACGCGATGAGCAATCGAATATATTCTATAAAAAGTTAATTTTTAGAACATCCAAATATATATTTAGAGATAGTCGACAGTGCGATTATTCGATAATTACAGGTATAGTTCGCGGTTACAAAATCGAATCGAATATCCCGACGTGTTCGAGCCTCACACTCTATGTGTATCTGGCATCGCGCACATAATCGTACGCCCCCGACATCCACTTTCAGGGCCGTAGAACCCATCCGGCCGGTTTCTTGCGGGCCGCAGGGGCCCAACGGCAACGGAGGGATGGGTTTTAAAGGGGCCGTGGCAAAGAGCGGAGCCTCGGCTCGCGTGTGCTCTGACGCGGAAAGCCGGTTAGTCGGTCTCAATCCGTCGTGGCGTTCGTATTAAGCCAGTGCGTACTCCGAATCGCGTGTTCTGAACCGGCAAACTGACGACGGGACCGGAAACGTGATAAAGAAGGCTTGCGCGGATTCATCGCCCTGACTCGCGTCTGTTCCGGCAGCGTCCGACACGAAACGCCGAACAAGAGATTCCTTTGTTTTTCGGTGTACCTTCGATTGTTATACATTTAGTGTTTTGGTGCACGTGGCTGCTGCGATTCGTGCACGAATTCGGTGTATCCGGACCTGCGCACAGAAGGTACGTTAATCTCGTTTTCATTGCTAATCCTATGACGGCGCACGCGTCTTCGTGCGATTGGAGTCTTTCGCGCTTTCATTGAAAAAACACAATATTAATCGAGAATTGGTTAATTAAGAAATTTTAATTTCTCAATATATGCGGTGATACAATATGATACAATATAATTGGGAATCTTGATACATCTTTCGTAAACATTGAAATTTTCTCGGAAAATAGAGAAGTTATTTAACAAAATATACAATGAAAAAAGACTTTTGGGCTCTTTATCTCATTTGAAATAGTTTTATATAAAGAAAATTATTGCGAAGTATTTTTATCAGACAATGCATTTTTATTTATATGAAAAAGTATATGAAAAGTTTATATGAAAAGAGAAAACTCTAAAAGTGAAAAATCCTCTCTCCTTATTAAATTCGAATTTATTATGGAATTATAGAACCTTTTTTCTCTTATTTTATTCTTATTATGTTCATTTCTAATGTAGATTAACTTTAATCTCTCTTCATCTCTTTTATTCTTCATTTTTTTCTTATTTTTAAGACTTCTAATTCTTAGAAGAAGATAAATAAGTTGAACCCAGATTAAAGTTAATCTACATTGATAGAGGTCGTTAGAGATTAAAATTCTTGAGATGTTTACATATCTTGGATGCAAACAAAATTATCGTCATTAATCTTTCTACGTGTCTTTGAAACTTTTATTTTTGAAATTATTATTAAATTTATGAGACTGAAATGTTAGCAGAACGTCTACTTCATAAAATCTCTTGCATATGCATAGAGTATAATGCTACGCTCAAGCTATTCACCGGACAAACGATATTGCGCTTATTAGTAATGTCTACATACTTTACATATATTTTAACCGTCGGCAACAATTATATCGTTGCTCATAAAACAAAATGGTTCGTTGAGCAAGACTCGCTATTATTTGATCAAATAAGCGGCCTTGAATGCTATTGCACGCTCTCTTTTCTTATATCGAAGGAATATCTTCTATTAAGTATTCACATATTCACTTTATCTTTAAATTTTTTACATTTATGACTATTGTATAAATATTTTAGAATTTCTTTTTATCTTTAAAATAATTAATTTGTAATGTAATTTTAATGAAGTCATTTGTAATATTTTTGTAAGTTCAAATTTTTGTATTAATTTTCACATTAAATAAGTTATCGTTTTTCAAAATTTTTACTTAAATTTTTGTTATACCTAAGTCAATTTGTATTAAATTAAGAAATGTTTGAATATTACTGATGTGTCAATAGCGTTATTGCGAAATCCTGCCATTGATGTTTTGATAAAATGTATGCTGTGTAGGCACTCTAGTAAATTACAGTCCTCAAACCGGCAGCTGCGTTAACCGAACAAGCGGCTCGCAATTGTAGAACACATATGTCAAAGTCATAGGGACAGAGTGCTGATTCAATCTGGGTATCTTTTTAGAAAACTCGAACGATGATTTGTATAAGTCATTTCGTCACGTTCTAGATCGATCCTCCATGTAACGCATTTCATCCTTTTTGTAAAAACAAGTATTTGATTTTTCTCTTTTGACAAGCATCGCATAAATTTTTCTATTAATTTGTATAACATATTAAATACACATTATATAGACATGATATATTAACGATATTAAATATCTATAAGATACACAAAAAGAACAAGGGGAGAGAGAGAGAGAATTCAATAATAAATCCAAAAACTCCTATTAATAATAACATTGTGGCATAAATTACACTTTCGCATTTCTTGATCGCTAAATATTTAATAGAAGCTAATCGCTTTACGATTGATA
This sequence comes from Atta cephalotes, assembly GCF_000143395.1. NCBI lineage: Eukaryota > Metazoa > Arthropoda > Insecta > Hymenoptera > Formicidae > Atta > Atta cephalotes. The sequence continues at coordinate 2,475,879 of NW_012130080.1, read as the reverse complement.
AATCCTATTTAAGGATGAGTAATAATATATAAGTATAAATCTATACTCTATTTGTATACATTATTGAATGTGATCATTTTATATTCTTACCGAAATTCAAACACATTTGAACGTGACTTACTTAGAATTGATCCTAAGTAAGTTTTGTTTATGGATTGAATGAAACCTAACAATAGTTTCCATTTTCAACAATAGAGCCATTATGAAAAAAATATAGTAGAATCGCAGCCCCTTTCTCCCATTCACCACTAAATTTGGATTAACCTAATTCACTGTGCGAATATTTCCAAGCGCACTTAAGTCTCGCAAGGAAAAAGTAGAAGGGGAGGGGAAGAAAAAAAAGAAGTAGCCAACGTGAAGGCTACCGTTAATCTGTTAATGCAGCTCGGTGTACGAGCATAAGTCTCGCGTCATGCGAGATGCAAATGCGACTCATAACATCGGTGTGAAGAATTTTTTTGTTGCTGAACGATTCTTTCTCGTCATGTTTCTCGCATGAATCGCGCGATGTCGAATCAGATGATGCATTAATTAATTAGCACGTTCGTCTTCATAAAGCAGAGAATGAATAGAAAAGTGTACAGACACAAAAAGATATAATATGATGCTCGCTTTAACGAGCAAAAATCGACCATAATAATGGCAATATTTAATGCATGAGTTTTTTTAAGAGTATATAAAGATACTTTATGGATATTTTAATTTGCAGAATTAAGATATATAACAGTAATTAAAAACGAGTTAATTAATTTAATAATTCATACACTGAGAGAAAAATATATACTAAATTTTAATAAATATTTGTTTAAATAATGCCAGTTGAATATTCGTTAAATGTACTTATTTGATGCTATTAATTTGATTTAACTATTATTAGTTTTATTTAGCAAATATTTATTTTCTGTAAATAAATGTTATATTAGTATCATTCAAACAATTACTTATTAAAATTTAGTACATTTTTCTCTCAATATACACACACAATTGTAATAATATCAATTATTTATGTAAATTACATTAAATATGAAATGTAAAATCTTATTGTTAACGAGAATATCGTTAAACTTAATTATTTTCAAGTCCAAGATTTGACTATCTTATTTGATTTTGTCGAAGTGACAAATATCATTAGAATAGCGATAGATGATCGTTAGCTAGCAACGTGACAAGACATACGAGCATTTGTGAACGCACAATCCGTTATAGAAGATAAGATGATTACTAAATAATTACCGTTAAGAAAAATTGTGGAACGAGTTTTCTTCTATCATCAATCCCTTACACTTACATTATTGTACATACCAATATATTGTTATAATATAAATTAACTATTATTTTTTATATTGCAATAATTTTAATTGTAACATTGTAATTATGTGAATCAACATAAAAATTTTGGAAAAAAAACAATAGCATTAGAGAAAACATTGATTTGCTCGATTTAAAAAAGACACTAATGCAATAAATATTACCGAATTTAATCGCTCAAATTTAATCCTTTACAAATATCTAATACTATTATATTTTTCAACACATTATTTGATTCAAATATACGGATGACTTCTAAACGCTATTCTTTTATTTTTTAATGTTATCTTAATTAATTTCTATCTAATAATATCTATTTACTCTAAGATACTGTAAAATACAATGATGTCATATTTATTCAGATGTCATTTATTTTATTATTGGATTATACAAATTGTATTATCCATTAAATCTTTGTTACATTTTTATTTTTATATATATATATATATATATATATATATATATACAATAATATAGTATATATATATTAGTCGCAGACACTAATTAACGAATAAATTATAATGAATTACATTCTTAAAAATGTAGATATATATTATTTTCACATTTAAATTAATTCATTCTCTACAAGACTATAATGAACTAGCGTAACCCTTGCAGGCAAACCCGGAAGATTATGACCAGTTTCCAACAAGTTAAAACGCAATACATCTAATCCACGGCTCACATCTAATTCTACGATCTCAGTCTCACAAACGCACGATCTTCTCTAAATCCGTGAGGCAATAAGTATCCAAAAGTAACGATTAACAATGGAAGAAACACCCCCAAGCAACGAGAACACTTTATATGCAAGATTTCATCGCAACCGGGAGTCTTATGACACGCTCGCGAAATTGGTGGCTGAATTACGACGTGCCTATATGGTGAAAGGGCTGCAGGCTCAACTTGATGAGAAACAGGCTCACAAATATGCCGAGCTCGTGCGAAAACGCGAAGTCGCCGACTTGATCCGTCAGGAACAACAGGAAGTATTGGAGGAGGATCTCCGGTGCCAGTCGGAGATACTACGGAAATCGAAGGAATATAAACGGCAATTGGACGAGCAGTTAACACGAAAGGAGGAACAAAAAAGAGTCATTGTGGAGGAGGCTCGCGAGTACAGGAAGTTCTTGGAAAAAGTGGATCGAGAGCAAGAAGAGCAGGAACGCACGAAGGCGGTGGAGAAGAAATGCGAGCTTGTAGAGAGGACGAGACAAGAAAGATTGATCCTCGAGGAAATAAGGGAAGCTCATCGACAGAAGGAGCTCGAAGCAGAAGAGAAGAAGCGATTGAAAGATCTAGAGTACTTGAAGGAGATAGAGGAGAGATCAAAGGAGATGAGCAGACTTCGACAGGAGCAGTTAGAGAGGCGCGAACGTGTCCTGCTAGAAACAACTAGGATACTGCTGGATGCTCAAGCTCAAAAACAAGAGAGAGAAGAGCGACTGATTGATCTCGTAGCGGAGGAGATCAGGTGCGAGCTTGTAATCAGAGAGATGGAGGAGACGATGCGTAGGAAAAAGATGCAGCAAGAACTGGCAGCTAGTTTACGGGAACAGATAGTCTTCACGGAACAGTGCAGGCTGCGTTTCGTTGAGGAGGATAAAGCATGGGCCGAGGAAGTCATGAGGAAGATTATGGAAGATGAGAAGATGGCAAGGTGCACAGCCGAGGCGAAAAGAAGGATGAAAGTACAGTACCGGAAGGACCTGGAGAGTTTGATTGAACACCGCCGCAGGATTCGCGAGGAGGAGATTGCTAGGATTGAGGAAATCGTTAAAGAGCAACAGAAATTGGAACTACTTGAGGCGGAACATGCGAAGGAGGAGAGAAAACGTTTATTGATGATACACGCAGTTAACATTGCAAACTTCGTGAATAGAGCGACTCTTACATCTGAGGAACAAGAGATTCTTGACAAATTAACGAAGAAAAATCAAGACACTAAAAATACCGATAATGAAGACGTGAAAGATTGAACGAAATGATAAAATAATAATGACGTCATTAAGTAAGAAAATTTCATCTCTAGATACTAGTGTTAGCAAGAAAATCAAGAAGGTAGAAAAGATAATAACGAAAAATATTGTACTATTCACGGAAATGGTCGATCGAGACTCATCGCAGTATTTACAGTAACTAGAACTTGTAGGACGGTTAATAAAGAGAAAGAAGCTAAGGTCAACGAAGAGAATAACATTACAGTGAAAAAAGAAATGCAATGTTATATAGGTAGAAAAAGAATTGGAAAAAGGTAGTGATCGGAAAAATAAAAATGAAATACAGTGATTGAAAAAAAAACTAAACTCCGACAGTAATATTAATGTTAAAATTAAAGAAAAAAATACATTTCTTCTTTCTTTAAGATATTCTTTTATATAATTAGACACGTGTCTAATTATATAAAAAGAAAAATTCACAGAACATTAAATTAGCTTCATTATTTGCTTTTGAAAAAACTTCATCGACTATTTTGTTAATACTTTTAGAAAAATACATAAAGAATTAATAAAGATTGCATATATATGTAACATTTGCGTTTAATAAAAAATTGATTATTGGGATGGAATTCTGGTTTATTTATTATGTACCGTTAAGAGAGAGAAGATCATGCGATGTCAAGAACCGTTAAAATAGTTGATCAGATTAACGAGATACGAATGAGACAATTCTATATTTTGAAAAAGATAGAATCAGAGGAAAAGAACGTTAGGAGAAAGTCAATTAAGAAAAACATCTCCAAGAATGGACTCAAAAATAGTACGCAGAAAAGAAATAAAAGTCATTTAAAATAGACATACACGAAGGACTTCTCAAAAATAATTTATTAAAAAGATTGAACTTTATCGAAAATAAATTCGAAAATAAATAGTATTAATATTAAAATAATGATTTTGGGGTTTTACAACGGCAAATTATTTTTAATTAATAATAAATATTAAAGTATTATGTAGGTAGTTATAATTATAATGTTAAAATTTAATTAAAATTTTATTAATTAAAATTTTAAGTTAAAAATATTATCATTAAATTAATTTTTTTAATTTTTAGATTGAACAAATTTACAATTAGAAAAAAAAACAAAATTTTGCGTTTGTACACATATTTAGTTTTTAAGAGAAATAGCAATTTTTGACGGAAATATATCTAAAAATTGTATTTTGGCGAGAATGATAGGCAACGGTCAAAAGGAACGGAAACTATTTTGTTGAACAGGATGGAGTATCTCGTAAGAAGGTCACGAAGGAAACCGCGAAAGACGGAAGAAAAAACCGGAAATTGTGACGAAAGTTAAAAAACCAACAGACGTTCAATAGAGCTTATGTATGTGTTCAAGTCAACTATGTCGCAAGCATATCCGCTAAATTGTTAAAACGAAATTGGTGAAAGTAGAGCAACAAAAAAATGTATAAATATGAAACGTTTATATGTAGGTACAATAATAAAATATTCAACACATATAAAATATTATAGAATCTTTCTTATCTTTGCTTAAAGTAGACATAATTAAATGACTTTTTTTCAAAATTTGAGAAATAAGATTATGTAACTTAAAATTATATAAGATTGAAAAACATTTGTTATAAATAATTTTTTACAACATAGTTGAAAAAATGTCCAGGCTCCCTGAGATCCGTGAATTCCGATGAGGAACCATTTAAAATAAAAATGAACTATAAAAATCATAATATAAAATATGATATAAAAATCAATATTTTTTTCGACTACGGACAAATAATTTAACTATATACTATGCACAGTTTGATTTGTTGTATTTATATAGTGCGTGTCTTTTAATTAAATCGCAAATTATAATTCTGACTCCTAACACCCGGGTTCGGCCCTTTTGCTCTCAGGACGTGAGTTATCTCACGGTATAACATAGAATTATGTAGTGAGATAACTTACGAATGTAGAAGGATCAAGCAAGCTTGACACGTGTGTGTACGGTAATTTATTCAAATATATTAAAATTACAGTGACTATCGATTGATACTTGATTTTTCCTGTTATCGAAACCTTAAATTATTAACGCAAAGTATGTTGCAAAATAATGCGGCTTATGCTTATGTGGTAACATGATTGACATATAAATTGCATATAATACTCTCTTAATATCCGTTATCCTGCTGCATATTAATCAAGGCATCGAGATAAGGATATAATGGCCACTAAGAATTATGTATCCTGATCTCTAAAAGTCAAGTTGGAGAAACATTATAGATTTATAATTATATTCGAAAAAACTGGATATCGTTTTTCAATCGTAATTATAGCATTCAAAGGTAAAGTTTCTTCTACTATTACTTCTATCGTTGTACGTACAAATTTATTCGATAATTCACATATCTTTCAGCAAACTAATAGCGCAATAAATTTTTAAAATTAATATATCACTCCCTTTCTTCAAAAATAACACAACTTAAAAAAGTTGATTTTTGAGTTATTAATGTTTTATATTATAGAAATTATACGTATTGTATTTATATTATGTTCACACTTTATGTATGGATCTGTACATTTACGTGTTAAAATCAAGGAGAGTATTTAAATAAAATTTTTTGGTTTCTAGATAAAGCATATAATATTAACAGACATGCTTGATAATATCTGCAAGACTATTAAACGGAATTCTTCCGAACATTTAGTATGAGATAGACCAATATGCTCCCTTAACATCTGTCGCCAGGTGTTACATTAGAATGTCCAAAGATTTCCCGTGAGAGACATTACTCGAGTAATTTTCAAGAAATTTGCGCGTCTGTTACTAAATTGTATTATCTAACATAATACAGTTTAAATAGAATATATAATTTATGTGAAAATGTTATTTGCTATAAAATTAGTTTAAATAATAAATAATATTTTTTATTCCATAATTCGTCTTCTATATGCAATCAATTGTGATATCATCGGTTATTGATTTTAAACGACACTGTTAAAAATAAAATGTTAATTTTAACATTTTTGTTTGTCTCAGAAAGTCTACTATATTTTTTTAAATTAAAATTAACTTTTCATTTTTGACAATGTAAAATATAATTATTGAAAAGAAGCTTTTATTTTATCTATATTTTTTAAATTAATGTCGTTTGTTTACCATGTAATATGAAAAGTAGTATTTCATGAAACATATAATTATTTGTGAAAATTAATTAAGCTTAATTAAATTTAATATTAATTTAATATTTATAATTATATTATACATGGAGGTATATCAATCCAGAAAAAAAATGGAAATATTTTTCGAAAGAAGAAAGATGACGATACTTTAGGTTTAGACTTGCGTGATTGTCATAGATATGTCGCCTACAGAGTTCGTATTAATTAAGGTCATGTCAGAATGAAATCTCGACATCACAATCTATAATTAAATACGATCATCACGAAGACTTGATATCGCTACTTGAATAATTTGAGTATCGATATCGATTCCATAAGCGTTTTACTCGATACTGACATTCCTCTGTAAGAGGCTTTCCATGTCTATTCAGAAATAATGACATATTCATCTTCGTAACAACATAATCAGTATTAACTAATTTTATTTATTCATTTAAATATTAAAAGAAAAAAATAAAGACATAAAAAACATTTGTGCCAATGTCTTAATTAGTAATTACAGTTTTCTCTGATATAACCAAAAATAAAACTAACATTTAATATTAAATAATGCTACGACAAATTATTATAATAAATATAATTATTATGATAAATATATATTATTATAATAAATTATTATTACGAAAAAAAAACAGCTTAATTAATCGTATTTTTATTAAAAATCTCTCTTTATATAATTATATAAATAAATGAAAAATAAGGAAAAATTCTTCTCAAGATTAGACAACTTCTCTAATAATATCCTTTTATGCTAAGAATTTGTTTGTAGAGAACTTTGAGCTTTAGTTAAAATTTCTATGATAAGATTTCCCCTTATTAACTGTATCAATTGTATTGCCGAGTGTAACCAGAATAGAAGCATTACCGCATGCTGCGCATTAAATCATTAATATCCTGGATAAGATACAAGTGTGGCTTATATTTCCAATCCGACAACTAATTACATTGCGTGTAATAAGTCTGTTGATCGAGCGTGCGTACTCAATGTAATCGTGTCAGTCTGGCGGCGATTAAACATGTGCAAGAGTCCGTGTGCAAGAATGCGAGACGAAAATTTAACATTGAAACGGCTCGTTAAATAATTATCGCACCGCAAGATTATATCTGCAAATTCACTGCTCCTATCGATCGCTGAACGAGCGGTAACAATAAGTCGACGATAAATCCATCGTGCCGATCGTGCCTGTCACGTGCCACTCGGCAGACTACTTCGAGTTTCGCAAATTATGTCCTAATAACAACCCTCCATCCTTGTAAATTGTTCGCCACGTTGTAAATTGTTCGCGTGGAAGTCACGAGAGCTGCTTCTAGTATTAACATCGTGATGTTAATCGAGACACTCGTCAGGCCGGTTTTTAATAGGGTATCGGTGCACTATTTTATTACTCTACTACTATTATACTTATTGAAATTTTACAAAAAATTTCTTATTTTTCATAATATCGATTTCATTCTAAACATGGAACAAACAGCCGCGAATATATTAACATTGACTTTATGTCTGAGATATGATTTAAACAGACAATATTGAAAGAAAATCTTTCGAAAAATATTAAATTTTTATTTCATTAATATCAATTAACAGTAATAATTGTATTACAAGTTGCTTTAAAAAGCTTTAACTGTATATGCGCGCGCGTACGCAAATTATATTATATCATACATTTCATATACTTCATTAATCACTGCTGCATAATTTTAACACATGATTTATTGATGCAAAACTTTATGGAATATTTATCAGTTGTTGTTATATGACAATGAATTCCTCTTAGCAAATGAAATAATTTCAAATAGCAGTAGTTTATTAATACATGCATATTGCTGAGTGATTTTGTAAAATATGCAATCTTGTTGCATATTTTATACAAATAAACTTTATTGAAGCTATATTCGTTTTAGCTAATATTGTTATCTGATAATTTTACACAGATTAAAATAATCAAACATAGAAAATTAATTCATATTAAACATAGAAAAATTTATAAAGCTTTACAAAACCGAACTAAAATTCAAATGATATTTTTGCAAAATTCCTGTTCAAAAACTATCTTCAATCTTTCTGAACTGTAAGTAAATGCATTGATACATTATTTTGCGCAATTACGACCGCATGCTGATTTTATCACGGATAATGATTATAAGATACGCAAGTAGATACTTAAGAGCCAATAAAAGACAAATTATGATCTAGAAAATATTGATTATTACAAGAAGCTTATCAATTTATCAATTCATTAAGAAAATCAATTTATTAAGTATTCTTTCAATACCAAAGTGGAACTTGTATGACCGATTCAACCACTCAGCCCGAGACGGATCAATATTTCACTTCTTAACGCCCTATTAAATCTTCGAGTAATGAGAGCCAAAACCTATGCAAATATAGATGCACCGAAAAACATGGCGGAACAACGAGATTTTTAACGAGCAGGAACGATCGATTTCATAAGGACTTGCAACGATTCGATGGCATGTAACGAATACGTTAGATAAGATCATTCATTATGTGCTGACATTTTTTTCGGCTCATCCAATTTTTAAGTTCCTTTGCTTATCGTTATGAGAACAACATTTTTGCATCCAAGATGATCAATTAATTATGTAATTTTACCGTTATTCAAAGATTGTACAGAATAAAGAAATAAATTCGAATTTTATTTTATGTTGTCACATTTAAATTCGCGCTTGTTTTATTATTTAATTAAAAATATTATTTAGATACATTTTTTTTTGTTGTATAGAAATACAAATATTATTACATTATATAAAAATAATTTTACTTTTATAATCCTTTAGCATAAAAATCATCCGTATATTAAAATAAAATATAACAATATAATAATGTATGTAACAATATTATTTTTATATTTATAAAAATTAAAAACATCAAAATATTTCCTTCTAATATTTGACAAGAAAATTGTTATAACTAGTTAGAGCTTAAATAAAAATCTTTGATTTTTAATAATTTCGAAAAATTTAAGAATAATATTTCTGCAATTTTCTCTCTCGTTATAAGACATTATGATAATAACAATAATTACAAAACGTACAATAAATGCACAATTACTAGAAAAAATACAAAACACATGTTATTATTTTTGTATTTACAAAAATTAGAAATATGGAAATTTTCCGCGCAATTTTATTATCTCTCTAAGTTTGAAACATTCTCATAACGATTATGACAACATGATTGTCAGCATATATACAGTAAATGCACAACTACTTGAAAAGGTACAGCAATATAATGCATCGTTTTATAAGGAGCGTCACTCGAACAGAACATGTTATGATCAATTAATATAATTCATTCACTCGATAGCGGTGGCCTTCGACTTGTAATAACACGTCGACGTCAAATACAACATGATCAATAGGAAGCTACGTTTATCGTCGTTGTTAAGGGATGCGGACATTTATTTCACGCTGTTTTGCCTATTAATATGGTTCTTGCATTCGACGCGCATCGGCCCTTTGCATATCGAGACAAACTTGCCTCGTGTGCGAGACGAGAGAGGGAGAGAGAGAGAGAGCGAACGGGGTGAAGAGGTCATAAAATAAACGTCAAGTTTAAACGCTATAAAATACTCGCGAATGCGGCACCCGTGGGTGCTGGTGTGTCCGTATCCCTCCCTTTACTACAAGCCCTAATTGGCATTCTGCAACCTGCATGACTGAGAGTTTACGATGATCGATATTTATTCTTCATGGGAAATAATTGAAGAGATAGATGCTGCGTCGCGACGCTTTGCCGCGACACCCACGTAGGCAGATGGAAATTGGAAACAATTGAAGAGAAAGGCATAACCACAGTTCTATTCGCAACCGGATATTTACGACGACAGTTACGTATTCATCGGAACATGATCGGGATTCTCACGTCCCGACTCGTAACGGGGTGACGTCATGGCAAGTCTTTCAAATAAATCGATCGTAACAGCGTAGAATTTCCGCTATAAAAACTGACCTATCCTTAAATTGGCGAATTATACCTTTAAGTTCTATATGCAAAGTATGCAAGTTCTCGGCATTATTGAAAATTTAATCCTGTGATATTTCTATTCGTATACACCCCATCACATCACATTATTTAACGATAATTTTAGAATAAGAAATGGGAATCAAATAATATATATATTTGTCAATCAAATGATGAAAGTAAATCTAATTTTGAAGACTAAAAAAAGTTTTTTGTTTGTCCAATATTTTCAGATGGTGAGTTATTCTAGAATCGCTTTTTAATAGGTTAATTCCGGCAAATACATCGCACTGGGATTTAGAAGTCAGAAAAAATAGAAGGAGTGAGGGTAATTTTCCGGCAATTACTCTGTTACATGCCTTTACGTTATATTAATATTGTGTTATGATTTCGGTTTCTTACTATTAATATTCATGAAATTATTGTGAGTTGAATCGATTTGTCACTGTAATAAGTAACGCCATCATAAATTATAATCTACATAAAATGATTACTATAGGGTGTAAAAGAGTTTAGTGGTTATTTCGTAATACATACGTATAGTGGAATAATAAAGCGTGTTGTGTAGCAAAATATATGCTTTGCTTTCGTATTCTTTATTTAATTTGTTGTCTTATATCTCACTTGTTTGGGATATACGGCATTTTTAACGAGCAGGATTTATGTCCAAAGCATATATAGTATGCAGATTGAATTCAATGCACTAAATGCAATAAACGCATTATATGAAATATGTACTTCATGTCATATACTTGTAACATGTAGGAAGATAATTGTAATTATTATTTATTACTTCATATACATATTTATCATTTTTTATTCCTTAAAACTTTATAAACACATTTTATTATGTCATTGTACGTCTTATTTATATGAATTATTTATAAATTTTTCATGGATCGTACATACCCCCTATGAGTCGTATATCTTACTCCTATACGACAAAAATGCAAGGATATACGACAAAAATGTACTTCATGTCATATACTTGTAACATGTAGGAAGATTGTAATTATTATTTATTATTTCATATACATATTTATCATTCTTATTTCTTAATAAAACTTTATAAACTCATTTTATTTATGTCATGTACATCTTATTTATATGAATTATTTATAAATTTTTCATGAATCGTACATATTCCCTCTCCCCCTATGAGTAGTCATATATCTTACTCCTATACGACAAAAATGCAAGGATTTCAAAAAGTTTATTTTTTAATATGAAAAATAAATATTTCGGATTTCTAATATTTTTTTCATAGTAATAGAGAGTACAAAGTTTTTATTGATATAGTTTTGTTTACTATAAACATAATAAATAATACTTAATAAATTAAGTTTTCGATAAGTGTGGCGTATATACCGGAGTTACCCTACATTATTTGACAATAGATATAATAAAGATCGATTTAGCAACGTTTTATAAATAAATCCCGGAAAGATCTTATTCCGGATGTCCAAAGACTAACAGAAAGACGAAGATAAATTTTGACATTTATATGCATCGCATTGTGCATCTGATTGTTATACACTTAAGTCTATTCTACAATGTGTTTTTTATTTCCTGTTTCTTGTTTTTTACCTTTTGTTTTTTCTCCTTTGCATCGTTTTCATCAACAATTGTATTTTTTGCTACATATTTCTTGTTCTCTCGTTCTTTCAAAGTTCGTTAACTTTTATTTCGAGCGATATAAAACAAAAAACCGGATAAGAAGCAAAAAGATAAGATGTAAAAAATAACAAAAGGCAAGAAACAGGAAACAAAAAGCACATTGTAGAAGACTTTGCTAAGAATATATGCAACTACTACTTTTATGTAGGATTTATTAATGAACAGAACTGTCATATACTATTCACACCGACGATCTATACGCCACTGATATATTGTCAATAGCAATTTATTCATCGATTCGCAGACTCGTAGCAAACCTTGTACGTTAATAACTTACACGTGACAATTTATCCCTATGCACTCATGTTTCTCTGAATATATTTATCTACATAATTTATAACAGATAATTCACTCAAATTGACAATAAAAAGAAATTAGATTGAAAAATGCTGTTGCATTTTACATTCAAATAGAATGCTAATTGCCACTTTTGAATAAAATATTGAATTTCCTACAATCATACACTGCATAAAAAATAGAAAATGTATACGAGAAAATTTTGCATTTTCAGAAACTTTATGTTTCTGATTGCATTAACTTGAATTTTTTTTAGAAAAGTCGAGTACGATACTTTATCTTTTTACAATTTTTTAACATACAAAACTTTGAATGAAATTCTACATTTGTGACTTTAACACAATCATAATTGCGTAGAATACAAAACGATATTTAACCATAGTTCGCAGTCGGCAAACGCCATTTATCACAGTTTAAATTTACGTTTCAAGTTTGCGAACTGCATTAATAAGTCACAATGTTCGCCGAAGTGGATGCGAAACATTGCAGCGATATTTCGTGAGAAACGGAAGCGATGTGCCGCAGGGCGATCCTGCTGCGCAAAAAGCGACAGACAATGAATGGATTCTTAAAACGGAGCAGTCGAGAGCGCATGTAATGATATCTTGATATTCCCGTGCACGTAATGATACCTTGATATCTCTCTTCCGTTTGATATCTTCACTACTCGTTGTACCCGATGCAATTTCATAATGGTTGAAATAGAGTAGTCACATTCAAATGAAAATATCGCGTTATGTCTGATTCTTGCAAAAATTTCCAACTACAAACTCGATACATATAAAAGATTTAAATATTATTTCGGAGTCATATACATATTTCTATTAAAGATAAAAACTTTTTTGGGAAACGAACAACTTCCCTTGTTTCAGTGAACAAGAGAAAAACTGTGTGCTGCATACATATATTTATGTACGTACTCAATGACATACATAGCTGTACCTATATCTAAGCTATCATTTACGTCCTTGTGTAGTCATCGATCGAATTATGTAGTAAGGCGAGCACCCCGTGACGACAGAATACAGATGGAACGCATTAAAGCGAAACCATCGCGGCATTAAAGTTTATCGCGAGGTAGGTAAGATTGCAATAATTGCATTATAATAAAAAAAAAGATTTTTTTATTTCAAAACGCAATATAGAAATTGAAAATAATAATATTAAAAAGTAATCCTAAATTATTCTACATTTTTTTAAAAGCTTAGATCAAAACAATTAAAAAAGCTTGGGTTGGATTAAAAGAGATCCAAATTGCACACGGAGAGTTAAATCGTAATGATTGATAACTTTTGATTAACAATTAGAAAATATCGATAAAACACTTTCGCAAGTTAAACGTAATAGCATCGAGATATCGTCCAAACGCGAAGTTTAATCGATTTCAATTTTGCACATTTCTAAAATTCGTCAACGACATTCGCTCTATAAATCCCGATGACAAGCATTGAGTACCGTTGCAAATTCCATCCTATCATTCTTCCGATCTTATGCTACGTTCGCTATCGTCTCGCTGCTTGTCGGGCGTTATCCGTTTGCGCGATTATTCATAGAGCATGAATAATGGAACGCTCATCGGCGGAATTGCAGATAACTGTCCTTAGTTCCGAGACGATCAAGACGGTATTCGTGTACAACTCGAATCTCGTGTCGACAACAGTAACGGTGACAGCCACGAATCTGCCAGAGATTACGGTACAGCTTCATTATCGTCGAAAGGGACAAAATTCCTTCGCGTCGATCTTTAAATCAATAATGATAAAATCTGTTTAGCTATCGACACGAACATTATTACGAAGACTGCTATACATGCGACATGGCGATTTAACCTACCGGTAAATAATCGAGCTAGGTCCCACGATACATGCACGCATATCTCAAAGTGCTTCCTGCATCTTAAACTTTACATATGCTTTCCTCCTCTTCTCTATATATCATCGATTACGCGGAATGAAGTGAAACTCGGAAACTCGCCCTACGGAATCTCGCGTGCGAATACAGTGGATTATGCACTCTTCATGGAATACGCTACGGAGAATAATTTAATAATAACGATTTCCCCAAGCGAAAAAGGACGGAAAAGAATTCAGCGCGCGTAGAAAATTTTAATAATTAAATATCACTACAATAAATTTAACTTTACCTTTCACAACATTAATTTTCTTCCACGACCGCGATGTCAGCAAAAATATTAAAATTGGAATAAGTAAATTACGATTAGAGATAAAAATTTATAAAATAATGATGAATTAGTGCTTAATTAAATCTACATAAATTAATATGTATAGGTATTTTTTATTTTTGAAACTTTTTTTTTTCAAATTTACGAGATTCAAAAAAACAAATGTGATTTTATATAATACATAGAAATTTATGTAACATAACATAAATTTATGTAATATAGAAGGCAGGCGTTTAAAATATACAAGAACTAATTAATTAAATTTAATATAATATTCAGTTGTATATATAATACAGTTTATATTCAGTAAAGAAAAATATCAAAAGAACAGTAAATTCTTCTCATTAATTATTGAAACTTAAACTTTAAATTATTGAAATTAAAATTTTTTTAATTTTTAATCAAGAAAAATATTTCCAGATATTGAGAGATTAATATAAGAAACATAAATATAAAGTTTTAAATGTAAAAATAAAATTTTATAAAATTAAACATTTTCCTTTGCATGTATGTATTTACATATGGATTATCAAAAAGGATTAATTTGTTCCGATAATCAAAATTGGAATTTGATTTCTTACAGATATTTTTAGTAGTATTCGATTTAATGAATTAAACAGATTATTCGTTAATGAAGATTAATTTATAAAAAGAAAATGTTAAAGAGAGGCCATTCGTTGCCATTATAGAAAAAAAAAAAACAAGACTATTCAGCGGAAATGTAATACGCTGAACGATTGAATCTGCAAATTGAAACTCCGAGAATGAGCAATATGCATGCATCAATTTTCAAGTCGTAACAGATAACTAAGCAAGATTTTTATTAATTTTGTTTTTTTTACAGGAAGAAGGAAAGGAGAGAGTGCGCGCGAGAAGAAAGAATTTATTCCGTGCTGATTATGACTTCCTTTTAAAATCGACACTTGAAATGTATCGTTATCTATACCGTAAAACTTTCTTGGCTCTCAGCTATAATATGAAATCATTAAAGCGTTTACTAGGTGCGATTTATTTCAGGATAGAAACTTTCTTCTTTCTTATGATATATAAAGTTCAACGTAAAAAATTTGAGATCTTTAACTAAATAATGATTCATTTTATTTTAAAATAATTATTAAGCTAATTATTTAAAAAGTAAGTTCAAATAATGCAAATTTAGATTAAAATTATCGCAACGTATACGAGAGCTATAAAATTTGATGAAGCATAAAGAGAATGCAATTGTTTATTTCGAATTTGTTTTACACGACATTCATTTTTTTAATCCTAGTTATCTTCCTCATCACAAACAAATAATTTCGCAAGTAGATATGAGAAATCAAACTGCTATTCGCGCAACTGCTGCCAGAAACGATTATCGAAATTGTTGCAAGGCAAACACACTATTTAAAATTTGATATGTCATTGTCAGTGTAAACTAACACAGACAGGGAGAGTCTATAATTCACGAAGAGACCAGGAGGGTCGGTCTCTTCTGTGAATACTACGCTGATAGGCGAAATTGTCACCCAGTTTCATTCGCGTTCCCGACCTCGAGAAAGTTGGAAGGGCATATCTTGTTCGAAATTTTTTTTCCGAGACCCTTCTGAATGCGAGAACATAAATCACACGTCCTGGTACATGTTCTCAGAGATGAGAACATGTAGGGAACATTAAGAGAATACTATTATGTTAGCAAATGTACAACAGAATTATTTAATTGAAACGAAATTTGAGGTACATATGATGTATGATGAAAGTATTAAACATCAATCTTTTACAGGAATTCTTTTGTCTATATTTTTTTCTATTGATTATATATAAGTTTAAAGGTTCTTTAAAACGAAGGATAAATCATAGCAAACATCATAAATTAATTTTTGAACTAAAACGTTAAATATTATAGTTAATAAAATACCTAATGCTTTTGACTAAAGTTGTACCTATAAATCCAAATGAAATAAATAGTTGCTTTTTAAAAGAGTCTAAGTACTGTCTAAAACTTTTAGAGTGAATTGTCACTCTGAAGAGTAAAATCTCACTCTTAAAAGTTGAAAATTAAATCACTCTTGTTGGAGAAGAAGAATGATTCGATTTTAACTTTTTAGAATGAGATTCCACTTTAAAGAATTTAGACGGTTTTTCAGCCTATTATACATATATTGGGATAAGCTTAATTATATTTATATAAAAAAAATTTCTTAAATTCTCTCTATTGCTATTTGCAATAAGCAAAGTAAAAGAAAACATCTATGAGTAAAAATCATTCTTTTAATTGTATTCTTTTAATAAATCAGATCTCGATTTTATTTCACTAATCTTCTCGAGATTGTAAGACACATCCTATTTCAATTTTCTTCTTGGAAAATTAAAAAAAATAAAACCTCGTTACTGAGACGAGATTACAGATATAAGCTAGGATGGAGGTTAAGCAAAGTAATTTACGAGAAGAAAACTCGCGATTCCGTTACGATTATTATTGATTCTCCTCTCAGCACCGTGCAATTTGTCAAGCGTTATATTGAAACGATATCTCTGTCATTCGCTGTAATTGTCACGACGAACTAACGCGTCGCGAATATACGTCAGAATGGCAGAGTGGCGTGTTTGTAATAGGAGTTCGAGCTTGGCAGATTTGCCAGCTTGCAAGCAAAACTATGGGAAACAAGCGACTCTGCCACTTTCATTACTCATGCTCTGCTCGAATAGCTCGAGGTGTGAGAGTTTTTCGTTTCGGCGCACAGAAATCATATGTAATCATTACATATGATTTCGCCTCGCAGCGTTGAATTATGAATGCTGCTGAACCGTTTTATACGTATTTGCAAACGTATTGGATGCGCCTTGTATCTCTTCGATCGCGATTATATCCTGCGAACGATTCTCGGCAATTCTTTGTCAATACAAAGTCTCAAAGTAATCGAAACTACGATACAAATACAATATCTTCTAAATTTTGAAAAATAAGTTCCAAATGTTATGTAAAAAATCAAATTGCGCTGGCAATAAAAAATTACTAAGAGTTGTTAATTATAAATTATAAGATACATTATTATTTATATATATATTGTATATATATATTATTGTTTAGTATGACTTAGTTTGAAGAGAGAAAAAAATAATATCAAATTTTCTTTTTTATTTTTTTTTAAGATTTAATAATATACCCTTACAGAAATCAAATATTGACCAATTTAATAACTAAATAAATAACAATATAAATAACAGTAAATTACTTCTTTTACTTAAAAAAAGTAATTACTAACTATTTTTTAATAATAAATTAGCTGTTGTTACATTTTTAGGGCTGATATTTTAGAGTCATTAATTTCATGTTTTAGTAGAAATATCTTAAATAATGATTTAAAGTGTTAAAAGAATTTTCGATTAATTGCTTGTTTTGATAAATATGATACTAACATCTATGTCATGCTTTTATTTTGTGTAAAATCTGTCATCCTATACCATCGAATACCCAACGGCACATCAGTTGCGTGAAATAGGATCATAAAGATATTCCTGTGATATCATTATGCTCGACAGTGGTAGCTTCATAAACAGATATATGATTCAGCAGATTGCGAAATATGATGTATTCGGCCAATTATTTCCACTCTACATAAGAGTAGTCACGTAACATGTGTAATTACAATCTTTATAAATTTTAAGAGTTGCGTCATTGAAATCGCGTTTTTAAGACACTAATGTTTAAGGCACTAATAAATATGTTTGTTATATAAGATATTTTATTGCTCTCCTTCTCTTTCTCTCTCTTCATTGTTTTATTGTAGTTGACAAATACATTTTTTTAAATAATTGATTAACGGAATTGATTATATTCACATTTTCTAAACGTAGAAGTTCATAATTACGTAAGTGAATCGATATAACGATATTGTCAATGATATAATCATTACGGTTCCATTACAATAAAAATCGCGTTACTATAGATTAAACATTATTAATGACATTCATAAACATTAATAATATTTAATAATATTTAACTAAGACCAATGTTTATTGTTCAAAAAATCTTGTACAATACAAGTTGGAAGATACTTTAATGAGTCTTTTTATTATATTATTATACTAATAATTATACTAATAATTATACTATAATATATTAAATTTCAGTAAAATGTTAAAAATGTACAACTTATATATAATTCAATATTATTGAAATTAATATACGTTATTAATTTATAATATTTAAATGATCTATATATTATGTAAAGATTTTATTTTTTTATATTATATTATATTTTTTAATTTGATTTTGTATTCTATTTAGATGTATATTTGTCTCTTAATATTATAATTACGTTCATATTATATTAGTCTTGATAATAAAATTTAAAACCAATTATAAAAAAGTATTTTCTTTCATCGCGTTCGTAAAATTATTCATGTATGTATATTACTATATGAAAAAAGGGAAAAATAAATTCGAAGGTACTTTAGCCAGAAGTTTTTAATGTAACGGAGGATTTAATCGCGGAGAAACTTGCCACGATATGACGCCGGCTTTATAAAGTGACGACGTGTTCAGAGATATAAATCCTTTCTCGAGAACACCTCGGGGATATACGTGCAAGCAAGTTGACGACATTACAATGACGCATACAATATGTTGCAGAGTATATACTCGACAGTAACCTTGACAGTAAAAAAGATAACTAAACTTTGCACTCGGTATCTTTTGCATCCATGAACTATTCTCTATAATGTTTTTTCATAATCTGATTCTTTCTGTGTGTCTTTTATTTTGTACAAACATATCGTATATATTATATTTATTCATAGAGTCATTACCTCAAGATATGATGCGCAGCAGCGGAATTGTAGTATATAACAGGAGACATCTCTGTAAAATATAAATCTCTGTAATATATAGTCAATATATGAAAAATAATTAGTATTTAAAAAAAAAATTGCGCGAAATTATTACCGAATTTCTTTGTCAAGGAAATCTTTCATTAAAAAAATTATGCAATACTTCCGGAAAAAAATATCTTAAACTTGATAAAAATTTAAATTTAAATTTAATTTTAAAAGATTCAATTTTAATATAAATAATTTAATTAATTATCAAGATTAAGAATTAATTAGATATTACATAAACATTTTTAAAAAGTATCGATATTTTAAGCGATAAAATAAAATGCGTTAAATCAATCACAATAACACAAACACATAAAATGAGTTCCGAGAGATGATCGAGTGATTAATTCTACAAATAATTAATAATTAATTAGTTACCTCCCAGTTACTCCGCTGTTGTCGGATGTTTCCTAGGTTTCCTCCTCCTCCTCCTCTCAGATTCCGTCGTTGTGCGATCAGACATACTCGCGAAAACACGGCACACTAATTATTAGAATGCAACGATCGCGCGACACTTTGCACGACATTGGCACTCCCGACATTAACCGCATGCGATGCGCACTTCATTGTATTACGACGAAAGAATATTACAACAAAAGTATGATCGTGGCGCAAACAACTCTTTCAGCACCTGCGACGTCTCGAGCAACAGGATATTTTCCAGCAAAAGACGCAGTGTAACACATTGAATCATCGCATTCTTATTATTAGCCAATATTAAATAGAGATGAAATGTTTCACCGCGTTAAACTGCGTTATTTCTGTTTCTTGCTGGAAAGCGTCCATAATGAATCTCGAACAGTAGGGAGTTATTACGCGCGGTCAACTTCACGGTACGCGTCGCCTGTCGCAGCGAAGCTACACCTACTCCGCTCTTAATCGCACTTTCGCGTGCACTTGTCGAAACTTTATATTGATATATACCGCATATATGTATATAAATGCAAATAAGTAGAACGCTTTCGCGGCGATTACTATCTCGGATTATGCACAAACGAAGGAGCCCGATTTGGAAGTTATATGTTCGCGGAACGTGATATTCGCGAATAAATGGCGAGATGACGATCGTTGGTGTTGTCGACCGTGATAAATCTCGATCACATAAATATCATGAAACGCGCGTTTCTGCGAGTCGCTGATGTACAAAGTTGCTAACTTTATGTTGCGTGATCGATAAGTATTAGAAGAGCGATTGATCACGACTATACTTACAGATTTAAGGGACGCGACGCCACTCGTCTCAGAATCGATCCGTCTCATCCCCGCGACTTCGCGCAAATGACCGAAAAACACGAATGCCGTGAATATAGGCACGGTGACGTTACCGGCACGATACGACGTAAGTCAAGCAGCGGTTAATCTAGTTAAAAATATGCTCTCGAAATTCGGCGTAATGAGCATAAAAACTAATCTATAATCCAGATAGCTCTTTATCATACTCTCTAAATCCTTCTGGAGTGAAATGTCTCTCTAAAGAATGAAAATTGAGCCGGTCTTAAAAAAGAATGGCTCAATTTTCAATCTTTAAGGTCCGGTTTGATCAATGTAAGATTAATTTTAATCTCGGTTCAATTTACTCTTTTTCAAATTCTAAGAATTAGAAAAAAATAAATAATAAGTTAAATTAATAAGATTAAAAATTATTTTACATTAGTGGAGTCTTGAGATTTAATTCATTTTTAAAAAATAAGATTCACTTTAAAAGTTTTAGAGAGTAAGCCCTTATGGAAAAATACTATTATTATACTATTATTATACTATTATTACTATTAGACTTGCGAAAAATTTATTAAAAATAATTGAAAAACTATTCGAAGCAAATATTTTACTATTCGTTTCAAAAATTTTTTTCATTAATCCACTATATTTTTCCACAAGAAAGGGTAGAAGTACGGATTCTTATATAACGCACATAAAACTAATGAGAAAATTGATCAGAGTTTTATCTTCTAAAAAGGAAAGAAAGATCATTTTCTTAATTGATCATTTTCTTATACATTATACATTATGCAAGACGTGCTGCCTTAAGAAAAGAAATAGCTGGCACAAATTTCCCTTCATTTGCCATAAAAATTGTCACAATCTATATTATTTATAAGAGGGACTATTATTGCCTGAATGTTCTCATTAAAGTTACTTGTAGCCATTAGTGATAATAAAAATCGACAATATAATAGGCGAAATTAGAAACCGTTTTCCTTAATGTTGCGAGCAATTTGAACAAGTATAAAGCTACGTAGGAATGTGTTCTTTTCTGTTTCTGTTTTTATCATTTTCTTCTTTTGCTTTTTTGCCTCTCTTCTTCGTTTCCTATCACCCAAGATAAAAGTTGACAAACTTCGAAAGAAATAAGAAACACGAAACATGTTGATAAAATGGAGAGAGAAAAAGGTAAAAAAGGGAAAACAAGAAACAGGAAGCAAAGAGCACATAATTATTGATTAGCCTTAATATGTGCTGAATATGTAATCAGTCTCATAGGATGTTGATAAATATCTGCAGATATATTATTTTTTTTTCTATCGAATTGATTCTATATAGATAATTCGTATTATTCCTCTCGATGCGAAAATGATAGATGTTAATTACGATTTGAATTCAACAGGAAGTAAAATCATGATTGCCATCTTTCCAATTTTTGATCGGAGTCTCTTTTTAGACGAATTAGAATTTTTAGAATTCCGGCTTGTTTTTTTTTCTTTTTTTTTAGAGAAAGCAATAAAAAGGAAGTTATAATTTCGATAACAATATAAATTATATAGATAATTTTAATTATAAGTAAAAATTAGATGAGAAAAATAGATTTAAAAAATCTTATTTTTAATCAAAAGATCTTGATATTTTAATAATATTCAAATATAAATTTGCAGATACATTTTTCAACTCTACAAACTTTAATTTCCAGTGGATTATTAATTTGAAGGTGGCAATCGTAACACACGAGAGATTCGAATTTAAGCATCGCTGGAGAAAGTTATCACTCGAAAACTAAATAAAACGACAATTTATAACCCTCGTCAATTTCTATTTTACGTGGCATTAACCGCATAAAATATTTTCCTTGGCAAATCATTGCATCTCTCCGATACATCTACGAATTGTGAGGTACAAGAGAAAGTTACAAACGATCGACCCCACTATTATTAATTGTTCATAGAAAATGTTCGCACCTTCTATTCTCTCAATTCTGCTAAGATCACGTTTCGAAAAACAATAACGAAACAACAATTCAGTCCAGCTAAAGCTAATCACACACTTTCTGTAACAATCGTAAACGTAGCATAGGTTTTTGATCAATCGCGTTGCTCGATTCGATCGTCAGTAATCGTAATAATCGAGCAACCCGATTGGTCGAAATTGTTACGGAAAGTGTTTAATTAGTTTAATAGATCAATTCTAAACGGAATCGTAAAACTCACAACGTGTTCTCATAAAACTTGTAAGAATTTATGACTAATATTCTAATTTTATGCGTATACATCGTAAGATTATGACGTACGATTATTCGTAAATATCTATGATTTCTTGTAAATTTTATGACTAATAAAAAGCTGTCTATAAAAATATTGTATAAAAGTATAAGCACTTAAAAATTCTTACAAGTCTTACAGGAATATGTTACGAGCCTTATGATTCTCCTTAGAATTTAGGCATAAATCTCGAATCTCAACCGGCGCGCAGATACAACAAAGGACGTAAACACAACTGAAGGCCGAGCGCCAACCGAAATTTTGTAAACACATTAATGACGTAGTATTTTACGCTGAGCCAAGCATTCTGTAGCAGGCTTAGCAACTAAAATATCGGGTTTGCTAATCGCTACATATATTCCTATATACTTTTATAATGATATGATGATTACTTATAAGATTATAAGATTTGTATATAGATTCTTGTGAGATTAACGATGGAAAAGAAAACGATAGAATTACAAATTGTTTCTCATTACGATGCTTTTCTTTACTAAAATTCGCGTAGATTTCTAGTTGATTTAATCAGCATCTGTAAAGCAATGTCTACAATGAAATTTTAAAGCGTAAAATTTAAACTTTAAATTCTAAGTCATAAGAAATTGACTAATTATAATCGAATATGGGGAGAATACATATTGGTGAATATTTTACAGCTTAGAGTTAAAAGCTCGAATTTTATTCCTTAAAATCTTATCTGCAGACACCGCTTAATGAGACTAATTTAAGGTGTGAAATTTAATTAGCCAATAGTATTAAATTTCTATAAGGATTGTCCTATACAAAAAGTCCATGGTATATACATTACGTATATTATAGATTTTTTTTTATATATTACAGATTTAAGAATCTATAATGATATTCGTATTAAGGAAGTAATAAATGAGCGAGTTCAAAGTAGAGAGAAAATCGAGAAATATGAGGAATTATCGCACATTTCTCGCTTTTCTCTCTACTTTTCCTAATTATTCCTAATTATCAAAATATCCAAGTACTATTGTACAGAAAACATCATACGGCCGCACTTTATTAAATTGATACAAAATAATCGCGTTTCATCATATCTACTGTGATCGCGTTTCAAGAAATAATATGACGCAAGCGATACACCGCTGTCGAGTGTCGGCACACGAATGATAATACTGTACTCTGTGACGTTGATACAAACATGAATTATATAAGGTGAATCATTGCGCATAATGGCGGAGTTCCACCAATCAAAATTGTATTTATTTGCAGAACAAATCATGTGAATTTCTGCAAATGAACTCAAAAATTGAATTGGTTGACAAATCTTCCCATTACTTTCAACCCACTGCGAATCCGTGGGAATGATTCTCTTTTTTTTTACACCATGGCATAAGTAAGACGCAGTGCGATACTTATGGTCACTCATTAAGAGCCGTCTACATAAATCGCAAACGCAAAATGTAGTTCACAGACGCATTTGCGACAGCCATTCAGAAGTGCCAATAGTATTAATAACAGTTTTTAATTGGTTGTCGTAAATGCGTCTGCAAATTACGTTCTGCGTTTGCGACTTATATAGATGGCCCTTTACGCCGTGTCGCGCGATGTAATCCCTAAACAAATTCGAAAGCCGCATGCAATCCGTTGACTTTAAAATTCTAAAACGTATATTAACTGGAAAATTATAAAACAAAATACAGTGAGTGCAAAAAGTATTCAGTACAGAGAAAATATCTTTTAAAAAAAACTTTAGTTTTAAAAAGTAATATTATCCACAGTGAGAAATAAATCATCGAATTGATGTCGAATCGATATCGATACGATAATTTCAATACCAATTCGACGTTTGATTGACGATTATTTCTTGCTGGATAATTAACAATTTATTCAGAAAGAATAGACTGTGAAAATAGATTGTGTTTCTTAAAATTATATATGTTAAAAAGATATGTATTAATTATAGAAAATATATCATCTGAAAAATGGGAAAATGAAAAATTCTATTGTTTGAATGCTCAAAAAATATTCGTAGAATACTCGAGAACAGTCGAGAAATTTAGCTTTTAAAATCAAGAATATATGCAAAGCTCGTTTACTTATGTTACAACAGAACATATTTATAGTATAAAATTGCTAATTAATGTTTATTTTTTACAAATAAGACTTTTTTTATAAAAAATTTCCTTGTACGAATACTTTTTGCTCCCTCTATATATCGAATATTTTATTCCTTGCATTTCAGATTAGACAGTTTCAATTAACCGAACATAATCAAAGCACGTTTTTTCTTCGTATAGTTATTTAGTTCATTTATTAGTTCACTTAATTCCGTAGAATGAGAATGTTTTGAAAGTTTAATGGATTGTTTGTCACTTAAATCTTAATGTGAATATTATAATTTGTATTTTCATAATATACTTTAACTCCGTACGAATTGTTTAATTTTCTTTTAAATTGAAAATTTTATAAAGGGTTGATTTGAATTATATCGTTAAAAAGAGAGAAATTTACTGGATTTACAAGAAAAATAACATTTATTTTAATGAAAAAGTATATTAATTATTAATCTCGTATCGCGCTTCGAATTTCTCGTGCCTATTATTTTCAGAATAAAACATGATATAAACCAGATTGAGCGAATTTGTGTAACGAACCATAGCGTATTAACTGATATTCGTAATTTCGCTAGTATGCGGTGTTGTGTTTACAAAGATCATTTGCAGCGTCATTTATCCGTTGAGAGTCAAGCTTGAACCAACTGGCGCGACGACACGTGCCGTTCAATGCATTATTATCTGTCATTATATATGTGTATCTCTTGATACACAATCGTGACAAATCACCGTCACGGCGAGAGCATTCTCTATGAATAATTAATAATTATCGATCCGATTGATTGATTCTTATAGATCGCATTGAGGCGACGCCTACATTAATAAAACAGAAGGCTATAATATATTGATATTGAAAATAATCTTTTATTTGAATTTGCAATATATTATTATAGGTAATAATGAATTTCGAGAATTTTTTAATCGATTTTATTGCGCTTTATAAGCCATCAAAAAAACTTAAGCAATAAAACGTAAACTTATAAAGTAAATAAAGCAATATTTTTGCTGTCGTTATTGTCTTACGTTAATTCTTTATATTTGATCTATTCATTTATTGTTTACGTCTTACGTTTTTGGCCATTAGCTTTAATTAATGATTAATTCGACTTGTATCATAGGTTATCGCGTAGTGTTATCAACATCGTTTCGAGTTTCTGCTCATTTATTACGTGACGTTACATATTACGGACATAAAATGGATTTGAATATCGCGATGCTCTTGATTGAGTAAATGTGATTTTAATTATTTCCACGTTTAATGTTCGTTAACGACATGATATAAATTCCACATGTGTACATCAATGATTTTGTCGAGAGAGGCGCATTTTATGAAATTTACTGAATCGAGATGCATCGCGCGGCAGTTGTACCGCAAAGCGACGCGGATGCCGCAAAACGACGCTGCAATTCTAGATATAACGTTCCGCGGGTATTTTTTATTTCGTTTTCAATTTTACTCGCAATTTTACTCATTTGTAAGTGGAGATAGCAATCGCCGCGCTGAAACGCGATCGTATAGATATTTGTTAGTTGCGGGTGTAAATCCGTTATAGTGTGGAGTATGAAGTTGATCGCATGATATTCATCAATCACGTTAAAATTTGACGTTCGCAATGTTTGCACATTAGTGACCCGCTGAAACGCGCGTTTCTCATAGAATTTCCAATCGAAAAATTTACAATGTGAATAGTGACTAAGAATTATCTTCGAATATCGTATCATTCAAGCAAAAAAGCAAAAAAAATCGACAAAGTGATATTAAAATGAATAGTAACTGATGGAAAAATAATTTTTAGTAATCAATTTGCAGCCATTTTAACATCATATTGTCACGATGACTTGTATTCTATTTGAGTTCGTGGATATTTATTCTTTAAATCGTTCATCTCTCTCTATTTGTGTTACAAATATTACAAAATAGCGAAATAGTAATCGTCATGAAACGTAAAAGCTATTTTCCATTTATGTATTTAACGCGATTTAATATTCGGAAGGTATACTTGAAAATGCAATTAAAATTACGCGGTTCTTTTAAAAAAAACTTTACCCGAGAACGATATTCGGTAATCCGTTCTTATATTTAGACCGTCTTAAGTAATGTCTTATAAGAGACTATGATCTGTATTCCTAGTCGCATATTATACTTAAGATCGTCTTAAGTACAGTCTTAAGATGTCACGAACCAATCAGAGAGTCGCATTAGCATCTTATGACATTTAAAACAGAACGGACTATGAATTCCGCCCTAATACTCTCTGATTGGTTTATGACATCTTAAGATTGTATTTAAGATAGTTTCAAATATAAGAATCGAATTATTTTTATCAATAAATTCTTTATATTTTATTAATTTAATTTAGAGGAAATTATTAGTGTTTCAGATAGCGTTGAAAGTTATCGACGCGCAGTCGTATTTGAAATGAATTTATTTGAAAATACATATTGATTTATTAATGTATTATTTAAAACTCTCACTTTTATCATTAATTAAGCTTTCTCATACTATAGTTTGATTTATTCACATGAACAGCATTTAATTAAATATCCGGGATCTAAATCTTAATTAGAATCGATTATGAATATCGATGCAGTTTAATCTTATTTTATGTCTAATAAATGATAAAGATAAAAGGAACAGCA
Source organism: Atta cephalotes (assembly GCF_000143395.1). Taxonomy (NCBI): domain Eukaryota; kingdom Metazoa; phylum Arthropoda; class Insecta; order Hymenoptera; family Formicidae; genus Atta; species Atta cephalotes. The sequence continues at coordinate 2,448,252 of NW_012130080.1, read as the reverse complement.
GATGTAGTACTAGATCTGTTCTTCATTCCTGCACCACATGCAATCAGTTCAGGAATAAAATGCAGGAATAAAGAACAGACCTAATGTCGCGGCGTGCAACGCATGAAGTTAGCCGCGCGATTTTTGACTCTCTTCACACCACATCGTCCAAATCCGTTGTTCATTACGTCACGAGATGAAAGCCGAGGATTGAAAATCTTGCGTAATAATACTCTAGTTGTAATATTCTTCCGTCGCAATACAACGAAGTACGATGCATCGCGCACGTTTAATGTTGGAAGTGTCGTGAAAAGTTACGTTCGATCGCAAATCAATTATGTTTTCACGTGCGAATGCAATATATTCCATAAACAAACAGCAAATGCGACAACGATGAGAAGAAGAAGATGGAAGATGGCTTTGGAGAGACGTTAAACAATAATTGTAAGTTAATTGATAATAATTAACGTGGATAATATTATATACTTACGATTTTGACTATTGATTGATCAATTAGTAAAATTTTTTCTTTCGATTATTGAATATTTTATGAAGCAATTGTTGTATCAAATAGATGTACTTTTTATTATTTATTATATAACAATATAAAGTAATACGCATAAAATATTTTAGATTTTTAAGAAAAAATACTGTCTCAATATTTGATAAAATATTTTTTAATATACTATAATAAATATAATATTGTTTATATTTGAGTATATTTTTATTAATTTTTATTAATTTTATTAATTCGAATTATAAAATAACTTAAAAAAGAGAAAGAAATGAGAAATAATTTAGAAATTTCTTATTTTTGGATACATATTTTATCGGAACACTTAGCAGGTTCAAACTTCAAAATTTGTTATAAATATTTTCAAATTATTGATCGCAATTAGAATTACATTAATTATATAAATATTTTATATATTACGTAAATACTTTATATCTATGTATGTTACGTCGGTACCGCATCAGTTGTATATTTTTTAAATTTTCATTAAAAACTTAAAGTGTTCTATCTGATTAATTGCGGGTTAAATAAAAGAAGAATGATTAATAAATGAGTATTGTAGCATAAGTACAGAATCCTCGCAGTAATAAACAACGAGAGAAAAGTAACTTCATGAAAATTTGTGAAACATGTGGAAATCGCATACCTAGAAAGTTAAGCGTAATACTAAAGTTCTACATGATGTAAAATACACATTGTAATGATCTCATCGTGCTTCACTAATGAGAAGAGGAGAGTAGAAATTTACGTAATTCCCATTTCAGTTAGAAATACGATGTTGTCTATTAGTAATATAATATATACAGGTACTACATTTCGACCACAAGGAAGGAAAATTTTCTCTCTTTCTCTTTCTCCATTTCTCTTCCTAAGAGAGATTTTAGATATAATAGATTTCATTTATAGCTCCCTTTTGTTACAAAATTCAAGTAAATGATTTATTTGTAATTTACAAAATACCTTAGAAATTTGAAATTTTGTAAAATAAATTAAAGTTGTTTTAAAAATGTCAAACTACATTATAGTATTACATTATACAATATATCTACGGAAAATGGCTGTTTCATAAATCGGAAAAAAATAAAAGCCAAAACTTTTTTAAACGTGAAATATATTATTGATTATATACGATAAAATCTAAACTAATCTTGAAAAGACACAGACATTTGTTTTAAATACTATTTGAAAATTCTAAGTCTAATTCTAAGTCTAATTAAATATTATTGAAAAATAGGAAAGTGCACGTAATGCGTTATTATAATAACAAATATAAAAATTCAATGTCAAATATTATTACAACAACTTTTATCTAACATTAATTCCCGATAAATATTACTCTGTTCATTATCATTCTTATCAAAGATTTATACTATTTATTACAAATAGCATGACACGATATTAATTAATATTTATCATAGATTTATACAATTTATTACAAATAGCATGACACGATATTAATTAATATTTATCATAATCGAAGCACGATATTGCAAAGTTTTAAGCATCCCATGAGATGCACAGTTCTGAGCAACCCGTGAGATTAGTTAGAACTATCAGCTTCAATCGTATTGCATCTATTTCCGGTAATATAATGGGCGCTGAAATGCGCCTAGTTATTCAAGCTCTTTTTTAAAGGTATTTAAAAGATATGGCAATTCAAGTCACGCATCAATGAGCACTTTCGTTTCTTCGTCAAGAAAGCTTATCGATATATGGTTAGGCTTTTATCGCGGATCATTGAACACGGAAGAAAGTAATTACTTCTTCGGATATAATTAGCGATATGACGTTCTCGTCTTATTCGCATCGTTTTGCCCATCTTGTTTTTTTTAATTATAGGAAACGCTCGATACATTTACATTACGACTCGTATATACTTGAGTTACACAGGAAGAGCGCAAAGCAAACGTGTACTCTGGCAAAAGTGCTAAGACGTAGTCTGCTGTAAAATTTAGTACCGTTACTTCTTAAGTTCTTGCTAGTTGTTCGCTGATTAGAATTTAAACGACAAGACTTAAAGTACTCGACATTAATTTAATTTTACTGATTCTTATGTCTTATTAATTAAAACAAAATTTGAATTGATCGAATGTCTCCAATAAAATTAGAGAAATTTGATAAGACATTATTTTGACTTCTTTTTGATTGAGCGTCGAATAGTTTGTCGCTCAATGAGAGATTGACTCGCGATCTGTAGATTTGGATTTCATCCCATCTGTGCCCATGATTTTTTGTGTTAAGAGTTGAAAAATGGTTTCATCCGATGATTAAGAGATCTTTGATCATCAGCGCCATTCGGATCCGGTGTTAAATTATGGATCTCATATATCCACTGATAATCCCGTATATCCTCCGAATTAAAGAACAGCAGAAAGAACAATATAAGTCTTTCTTAGAAATGAATCGTGCAATTTCATGCAGTTTGTAATACAGAGCGTCGAATCGACTTACAGACTATATTCCATTAACGTTTCTTAAAGCCAGACTTATCTTATTCTTTTTACTGTCCTTTAATTCGGAGGATTTATCATTTTTTATCGGATATAAATTTTTCTCATTATGTTATTTTTTTTATTCAAGTTCTTATTTTTAATTTGTTTATCTTCTTAGAAAAAATAAATATAAAAATATAGCTATATTGTTTTTCGTTTGCAGAAAGGGAAGGCATAAGTAAATTAAAAACTCACATGAATTATTTAATATTATTTTATTTTGTTTAAACTTGACTTGTATATTATTCTTTTATCTTGTCTAATATTTAACTTGTTCAAATATTAAAAATAGTCTTCAGTATTCTTATCTTGTGTAATTTTTAACTTATTTAAATAGTCATATCAAAAATAATTTTCGCGGATATAGAGTATTCTCATAATAAAAGCTAATATATCCATACCAACATGCGTTAAGCTAATTGTAGCCGTTTTTTCTGCGATGATTTCCTTTTCACCATGATTTCCAATTGAGAACGTAGTACAGCACAATCGTTCTCTTCCGATTATCTTCCTTACTTTTAGAAACCAACATCATGAAAATGATATCCGAAAATACTCATGCAAGCTGGGGGCGAAGCTTTTCGAGGATATAACGTTTCAAAGATATGCAAAGATATGATACTTGGGAAAGCTTTGCAAGTATATAAATTTCAAAAGTAAAATAAATTACAAAAGCAATTTTAATAAATAAAAAGTCCAGCCGAATAATGTCTTGCAATCTTAAAAATAATTTGTTTTGTGATCACGGTTGAAATCACAATAACAATGCTTTATTATTAAAAAGTCTCAAAATTACGTACGCATGATATATTTTTCCGATACATCTTGTATAGAATGATAAAATAATTTCTATAAAAAAATAATCTAAATAAATAACATAAAGTAGTTCTATTGATATGTAGGTAATAAATTTAGATTAAATAAAGTTTTGTTGGCAAACATTAGTATCTTTTCATTTTAATGTTTAAATTGAAATGTAACGGAAATCTAATTCGAATCGCTTTGAACGTACTTTTAAATAATGAGAAAACGAAAGCCGGTTTTTGATGATGATTGAGAAAGAATCTTCTTCGTAATTAGTAGTGCTAGATAATTGCGTATTCCAATGAAAAAAAAACTAAATTAATATATAATAATAATAATTTTCCATTTAAATGTATAATTGACAATTTGAGAAAATGGTAAATTACATACTTTTTTTCGTCAACAAATTTAAGACATTTTATTTCTAGTTTTTATTTGAAAAGTTTAAATTTATACGGCATTTAAATGACTACAAGGTAGCATGCAAATTTTAGGAAGAGGCACGAAACTGGTTAATTAAATTAATTTAATTAAAATTGAATATGTTGAGAAAAGTCTATCTGTACACAAATTTCTCAAATAAATTTTGTTGTGCAATAAAATGACTAATATTATTTTATTAACTTGTATTTAATATTTATGTATTACATTATAGGTAGAAAGGGGATAATTTTATATATCTTTTGTAAGATTAAATAATCTGTAATTTTCTGAAACGCTCGCGAAGAAATGTTGTAATTCGCTTGACTGTACTCAAACTGCAACTGGTTTACGAGCTAAGCGCGCATATCGATATTAATTCAGTCGCGCGATGACAAATAACATGTCGACAAGGTGCATCCATCAGTGCGTTATGTTCCTATTGTGTACTGTTGTATCAGTAAATCAATGCAATGAGATTTTACAATGCTCGGCGACGGGGACGCCTGCATTATTTCGCCGATTATTTCGCCATTTATCTGTCTGCCATTACTACATACAGATCGTATTACGATACTGTAAACTCGCATTACCCGCATGTTTCTCGTTGCTCTCTGCTGACGCTCCATTGTGCGATCGTATTCTCTTTTCAGCGTTCCGATGCGTATATATGCATTATATTGTGCATTGCAACCATATCAGTGCGTATGCTCTTGCTACGCATCGTTTGTCATTTGCGCCGCATTGTCGACGTTGACAAGACGTAATGCCGAAATTTGTCTCTGAGTATACATTACAGCCACGTGCACATCATGTAATTCTTTTGTTCGTGAATAGAACTCTTATAATTTCATATATACTTTTCAAAGTTAGAAAAAGAATTAGATTTCTAGTTAAAAAAAAATAATCAGGCTATAGTACGTAATTTTTTTTAATTATTGAAAGCGAATTAAAAAAATTAAATTTCTCTCTCTCTCTCTCTCTCTCTCTCTCTCTCTCTCTACTATATATATATTATTATTATTATTATTAGTTCGTTACGTTTACGTTACGTTTACTTTACGTTTACGTTACGTTACTTACGTACGTAA
>NW_012130080.1:2436737-2442932 GCF_000143395.1 Atta cephalotes | reverse complement strand
TAAGTAATTATTAGTTAAGTAAAAATAAAATAATAGACGTATAGTATAGTATTTTTTAATTTTATTTAGTAAGACGAATAAAATTAAAATTTAACTTCTCTCTCTCTCTCTCTCTCTCTCTCTCTCTCTCTCTCGATATCTGATGTTAAATTATTCCAATATTTTCATTGTTTGCGTCACTTTCATTGTCGACTCTGATAAAACGATATCGAGATTTCTTTAGAGAATTAATACGATACGCACGTGACGGATACTCGTCACGTGCGCATCGTGTATCAATAATTCTCTTCGTTCGCGAACCAAATTTTTTCACAATTTAACGTAACTAGATATTTTAGGCAATTAAAACGATAAAAAAGGAAATTTGATATTTATAATTTTTAAAATAAACTAAAATTAAGCAATACATTCTTTTTAATTATTAACAATAAATTAGAAAAGATAAATTATAATCAACATCTAATGTTTTTTATATTCTATTTTCTACAGAAGTTGAAATAATAATGAAGTAATAGTAATGCAAAATGTAGCGTAATTAATTCTTAACGTCCAACATGGTATATTTAATATTTAAAGCTGTTTTATTGTATTATTCGGTTCTTTGCACATCATTGATGTTGCATATAAAACATTACGTGTTTGAAATGCACAAATTATTTTACGAGTCTTTGTGCAATTGTGAATAATGAAAATCATTTAGTTAGTTTCTTTTGAATAAGCCTTCTGGAAAATTGCGTTTTATTTAATTCTATAAAAATGTAATACCGTACGTTATTCTTTATAAATTTACTTTTTAGAGCATTTTTTTATCACTTGCATAGTTACATATTTTTGACAGAAAAATAACTTTAATTTTATTCACGACAATAGTAAATGAAGATTAAATTACTTTTCTTTTCTATAAATTTTCAACAAGCATCGAAGCAGAAATTCGTAACACCCGAAATCCCAAGAAGTGCAACATCGCATGAAGAAGTTTCAGTTTGATAAGCTCACTGCACATCTGACGAACAGCTGTGTAGTCGTCATAACTTCGTCACGGACCATGATCACGTATAATTCACTCCTGCCTTTTGTAACGTATTATTACTGACGCGTATGTAAGCGTGATGAAGTATTTTATGATAAATATTAATCAATATCGCATGTATGTGAAATTTGATGTAGCATCGGAGATTATTTTAGTCATAATTACAACAATTGGAGCGAATATTATCGCCGTTTTTATTAAAATTGAAATTTTGTAAAAAATTTTGTTGAGTTTAGCACGTCTAATGCGCTGGAATGTTATATTTATGCACACAATTATCATTTACTGCTAATGATCTACTTTAACGAAACACTTTTCATATATATTTTTTTTAAGTATGTTCGTCACATAGATGTATAAAGATCTAATAAATAAAATTTTTTTAAGAATTTTTTAGAAATTAAGTTCAGGAACTTTTTAACGCGTTTTACATATCAATTCTGTTTATCAAAATAGTTCTGTTTAAATACAATCGCAGGCATGAATTATTCGCGCGCGTCTCGGTAGTATTATATTATTTTAAAGCCTACGACAGCGTGAAATGCGTTGCAGCTGGTTGATCAATTAACTCACAAAGCCGTACGCGAGCTGTCGACGTGTAATATACGATCATTATCATATTTCTATTGATGTTTTCCCCGCGGAATGTATATTCTTGTCATTATGCAGGGTCAAGGTCGTCTTAATGACGTGCTCGTAATTAATTGCAGATTCAGAATATACGATATCAACACTCTAAAAAATTATAATCTCTGCTGTTTATATCAACATCATCATTAAAATCTCATGGTATTAAATCCATGGTTGGTGTTAATATTTATTAACATTATTACAGTGAGAATTATATAAACACCACATGATGTTAAATTCACATCGATACTTTTTAGAGTGTATATATATGTTACAATAATTTGTTAATAATGAGTATGGAAAATTAAATCAAAATTAAAACAATTTCTATTACTACCGCATAAATGAATCTGTGCCGCTGTGTAATTTGCTAATTGAAATCAATAGTGTGCACCTACGCCAAAAACGCATATTCGAAATTAGACATTATTTTATATAATTTATATAATTTATAAAGTTTATATAATTTATTCATCTATTATAATGTGCCATATTATGTTTATATATGATATGTACTGATACGTGCTACATCACTTCGGTATAGGCTTTTGCTTTTATTACAGAAAATATAAAGTCTATCTTTTAAGCCATCAATATAATCAATTAAATTTGCACTGAATTTTATACTAAAGAATATTTTTAATTTCGTTTTATAAAATTTCTGCATTAATTTATTATATTTTTTTTATTTCTTGGAACCAATAAAAATTGATCCAATAGAAATTGATAGCACACTTAGTTTGTTAACAAGAGAATTTATTAATTTTTTAATAAAACGTATTTATACATATAAGTTTTATAATACAAATTTTTTACAATTTTCTATTTCAAAACTTTTTTATAAAAAAACTTTTATTAAAATGAAAGTTATGTTATATCTAATAAAAAAATAATTTTATAAAAATTATAAACTCTTACTTGTTCTTTCCACTAGAAAATTTTAATCAATTTTAAATTAATTTTTTGGAAGAGAATTTAATTAAGCTATTTATATTTGATTTAATAACTTTTTATATTTGATATTTAATTATATAATTAATTAATAAATTTTAAATAAAATATTCAAATAAAATAAAAATTATTTAAAATGAAATCGACAGAAAAATACATTTATTTATTCGCTTTTATAATGTTCAATTTTTACTAAATTTAATTGCTTATAAAGCTCTCTCATTCTGATTGAACCAGTTTTTACAAAATTGCCATTCTCTGGATTTAATTTCATGCGTTTAATTTCATGAAATGAATTTTCTCAAATGGAGGATACTTATGTCAAAAACCAATTGTATCTTGATTTCCGAGGCTCCTAAAATCGCGCGGTGCATCTGATTATGCGCCGGCTGCAAACAACTCGCTCGTCTACGCATGCAACATGTCGCGTGCTCGTGCTTGTACACGCGAGCGTGCGTACACGTATGGATTGCCGCCGCGCCGTAGGCGGAGGAATGAACTTTCTCGCGCATAACTTATGTAAATTAGTCGGCTATTGTGTACGGTTGCTTAATGCATTTACGAATATCAATACTTTGTAGAGGCCTTGTTCAGAACGATATCTCCTAATAGGCGTCTCTTCACGCTCCACAATTTTCTTTACGAGGCGCCAAACTAAGAATATATCTCGTATTATGTACGTCACGCTACTTGAGGCTAATCTACAATATGATCTTTGCTTCCTGTTCCTTGCTTTTTACATCTCGCATTTTTCTCTCTTCGCTATTACTTTATCAACAGTCATGTAAATCGTATTTCTTATTCTGTGTTTTTTTGTCTGTTTCATCAATTTTTATCTTGGATGATAGAAAATGAAGAAGATAGGAAGTAAAAGGGCAAGAAGTAAAAAGTGATAAAAAGTAAGAAACAGAAAGCAAAGAGCCATGTAATAGATTAATTACACATGTATATGTATAATGTGTGCCTATTAAATTAGCGTAAGAAATGTGCAGATATTTTTTGTCATATTTCAAAGAAGATTAAAATATTAATCGTAATATCTTTTCCGAGAAAATATATTACTTCATAAATTTTAGACTTTATAATTCATATCAGATATCAGAATTAAATTCTATTGTATTTACAGTTATATGCTATATTGTTTATATATCAAATATTTTAATATGTATTTTATTTACATGTGTATTCTGATGTTTTCTTATTACATAATACAAAATGAAATTATAAATAAAATTCTAGTCTGATGCGAATTATAAATACTATTTAAATTGTTTTATTTATATAACGTATTTTGATATTTATGTGTGTATGTATTTCATAAATATTTTCTACGTTAAACGATGTATGAAATTATAAATAGAATTCTTTCCTGAATTTTGATACGAGTTAGTTTAACTTTACATCTAAAGTTGATATAGAAGTTGAGAGAGAACCATATCTATTTTTAAGAAACACAAGGTATCTTTATAATACAAAACATTCATAAATTAGAAAAATATAATCGGAAAATTATAATCGGAAAAATCGAAAGTTAGTCTTAACTTTGTTGTTTCCGTTTAAATATCCACATGAGAATTAAGAAGTGCGTAGGTTGCACGCGCAGCGGGATCGTTGTGGCGCCTCGAGATACTCGAAGTCGAGGCCGTTAGGTTGAAATTGTTGCGTGGGCTGTGCAACAATCGAGCTCGGTGAAGAGAACTCAGGTATCGCAGGTTTCATGAAGTCAGTGCGTTTTGTGCGTATTTTCGACACATGTTTCGGACACACTTTCTTTACGAAGGCCGAGGTTTCTCGAAGGTTCCGTGGTGTAGCGGTTATCACGTCTGCTTTACACGCAGAAGGTCGCCAGTTCGATCCCGGCCGGAACCACTTTTTTTTTCTTGCATCCATGGATGCAAAAACGATTGTAGAATATAATCATGCTTAATAATTACAAGATTAAATGAGAAATGAAATACTGATTATTTCTTGTTTATAGCAATTGAGGAATAAAAGATTAATGTGAATTACATAGGTAACTACATTCTTTATTTAATTTTTTTATTTAAAATTTATTCTAAGTTAGATTGAAAGTGAATTATAAAACTACATTTTTTATTTAATTTTTTAGACTTAGAATTTGTTTTAACTTGAAGGTTTATCTACAATACGCTTTTTGTTTTCTGGTGTTGTTTTTGCTTTTTATCATCTTTTATCTCTTGTATTTTTGCCTTTTATTATTTTTTCGTTTTTTGTTTTTTCGCTTGAAGTGAAAGTTGGCAAACTTCGAAAAAGACACTAAACACATGATAAGAATATAATTGTCAATAAAACAGCTGTAGAAAGGGAAAAAGCAAGAGATAAAAGCAAAAAGCAAATTAAGAACACATTGTAGATTAGATTGAAACACAATTGAAAAAGCAATAGAAACACAAAAAATAACAGCTTTCAACTTATCATAAATTATATGTTCTGGTATAAATAGTTTTTCTAATAGGTTGAAATTTATTTTTATATTCTCTGTTTTTATTGCCTTTAAAGTGCTTTTCAATTGTGTCTCAAACTAGATAACACTCTAATTTAAAACTAAATTAAAAAATGGCGCTAGATCGAGAAATTACGATGAAAGAAGATTCTCGAACACGTCTTCAAGAAAGAATTAACTTTAAATTGCGCCAAGATTTCGTCGTTAAAAAATAATGTGCAGGATATACTCTGTACAGATAACCACTTTAACGCGAGTCATAAACTTCGAAATCCCATTTTATGTGCAATCTCTGATCGTAACTCTATTCTTTTTGCAGATGTCAACGTGACGGGCCAATTGAGAAGAGTTGCGATGCCGTAGTCGTCGCTATGAGCGAGAGCCGGTGCTACACGGATTCGCCCGTGCTCGCCGAACATCAGCCCTTCAACCGTAATGGGAAGGCGCTCAGGTACACGATTACCATAAGTGCATACCACGTCAGTGTGCAAGCTATACCGACCTGCGAGCTTAATCGCCTGCGACAGGGCGGGCGTTGATCGTGCTTTGATTTATAACTCGTAATTGAAGAGTATAATTCGAAAACGACTAGCGGTCGTTCCTATCAACTGCGTTTCAATGCTGCACGATAGTTTAGTTCTCGAGATCACTCGGAAGAGAAGTTGTTGAGAGAATTAAAAATCGCCGGAAAATGTTGCTGAATATATTATACCTACCAAGTTCTTTATTCAAACAAGATAATTCGAATCATATAATGTTATATTAGAATTATTATTATTATTAAGAGTCATATATCTATATTCGTATATACTTACACTGAGAAAAAAAATAGTTCAATTACTATAATTTATAATCATTTTTTGGGACAATTATAATTATTTTAATATAGTCAATTGTATTATTAATAATAATCATACATTCTGCTTGAAAATATTTTTTTTACATATTTTATAGTTATTGTTATCACATAAATAGCGAATTTAAGAAAATTACGTTCGCTATAATTATTGCGATTGCATTTATTGAATAAAAATATTTATTTTATCATTTATATTTTGATATTTAAAATTATTATACAATAATTTATAGTACAATCTTTATATGTTTAAAAAACATATAT